>NC_091977.1:3595750-3856054 GCF_044704955.1 Pristiophorus japonicus
AGGGGAGGGGGACAGGAGATGGAGGGGAGGGGAGGGGAGGGGGACAGGAGATGGAGGGCAGGGGGACAGGAGATGGAGGGAGAGAGGACACAGTGCTGAGATGCAGGTTATGTTCCGGTTGATGTGGTTTACCAGAAGGCTCAGTGGGTGAAGAGCCCTGTGTCACACTGACCAGGTACCTCTCAGGTTCGAGCACAGGGTCGTGCTGATGTGAGGTGGGTCATGGTACAGGTGTCCCTGGGTTCAGAGGCTGAGACCAGCCAGCCTTGCTCCACGCAGACCCCTGTGTAACGTGCAGTGAGTAAGGACATCCCCTGTGTCAGATACCCTGCACGGTGGAATAACCTCACGGGCAAGGGGTAACTGGGGCCCGTACCCCGGGCCACAAACAGCAGTGGTGGGGAGGGGAGGGGCCCGGCGGGGAGGGACGCAGCGAGGCGAGGAGGGGCACGGCGGGGAGGGGCGAGGCGGGGAGGGACGAGGCGGGGAGGGACGAGGCGGGGAGGGACGAGGCGGGGAGGGGCGAGGCGGGGAGGGGAGGGACGAGGCGGGGAGGGACGAGGCGAGGAGGGGCACGGCGGGGAGGGGCGAGGCGGGGAGGGACGAGGCGGGGAGGGGCGAGGCGGGGAGGGGCGAGGCGGGGAGGGACGAGGCGGGGAGGGGCGAGGCGGGGAGGGACGAGGCGGGGAGGGGCGAGGCGGGGAGGGACGAGGCGGGGAGGGGCGAGGCGGGGAGGGGCACGGCGGGGAGGGACGAGGCGGGGAGGGACGAGGCGGGGAGGGGCGAGGCGGGGAGGGGCACGGCGGGGAGGGACGAGGCGGGGAGGGACGAGGCGGGGAGGGGCGAGGCGGGGAGGGGCACGGCGGGGAGGGGCGAGGCGGGGAGGGGCGAGGCGGGGAGGGACGAGGCGGGGAGGGGCGAGGCGGGGAGGGGAGGGACGAGGCGGGGAGGGACGAGGCGGGGAGGGGAGGGACGAGGCGGGGAGGGGAGGGACGAGGCGGGGAGGGACGAGGCGGGGAGGGGAGGGACGAGGCGGGGAGGGACGAGGCGGGGAGGGGCGAGGCGGGGAGGGGAGGGGCGGGGAGGGGCGAGGCGGGGAGGGGCGAGGCGGGGAGGGTCGAGGCGGGGAGGGGCGAGGCGGGGAGGGACGAGGCGGGGAGGGACGAGGCGGGGAGGGGCACAGCGGGGAGGGACGAGGCGGGGAGGGGCGAGGCGGGGAGGGGCGAGGCGGGGAGGGACGAGGCGGGGAGGGACGAGGCGGGGAGGGGCGAGGCGGGGAGGGACGAGGCGGGGAGGGACGAGGCGGGGAGGGGCGAGGCGGGGAGGGGCGAGGCGGGGAGGGGCGAGGCGGGGAGGGGCGAGGCGGGGAGGGGCACAGCGGGGAGGGGCGAGGCGGCGAGGGGCGAGGCGGGGAGGGACGAGGCGGGGAGGGGCGAGGCGGGGAGGGGCGAGGCGGGGAGGGGCGAGGCGGGGAGGGGCGAGGCGGGGAGGGGCGAGGCGGCGAGGCGGGGAGGGGCACAGCGGGGAGGGGCGAGGCGGCGAGGGGCGAGGCGGGGAGGGACGAGGCGGGGAGGGGCGAGGCGGGGAGGGGCGAGGCGGCGAGGCGGGGAGGGGCGAGGCGGGGCGGGGCGAGGCGGGGAGGGGCACGGCGGGGAGGGGCACGGCGGGGAGGGGCACGGCGGGGAGGGGCACGGCGGGGAGGGGCGAGGCGGGGAGGGGCGAGGCGGGGAGGGGCGAGGCGGGGAGGGGCACGGCGGGGAGGGGCACGGCGGGGAGGGGCACGGCGGGGAGGGGCGAGGCGGGGAGGGACGAGGCGGGGAGGGGCGAGGCGGGGAGGGGCGAGGCGGGGAGGGGCACGGCGGGGAGGGGCGAGGCGGGGAGGGACGAGGCGGGGAGGGGCGAGGCGGGGAGGGGCGAGGCGGGGAGGGGCGAGGCGGGGAGGGGCGAGGCGGGGAGGGGCGAGGCGGGGAGGGGCGAGGCGGGGAGGGGAGGGACGAGGCGGGGAGGGGCGAGGCGGGGAGGGGCGAGGCGGGGAGGGGCGAGGCGGGGAGGGGAGGGGCGGGGAGGGGCGAGGCGGGGAGGGGCGAGGCGGGGAGGGGAGGGGCGGGGAGGGGCGAGGCGGGGAGGGGCGAGGCGGGGAGGGGCGAGGCGGGGAGGGGCGAGGCGGGGAGGGGAGGGACGAGGCGGGGAGGGACGAGGCGGGGAGGGGAGGGACGAGGCGGGGAGGGGAGGGACGAGGCGGGGAGGGACGAGGCGGGGAGGGGAGGGACGAGGCGGGGAGGGGAGGGACGAGGCGGGGAGGGACGAGGCGGGGAGGGGCACGGCGGGGAGGGGCGAGGCGGGGAGGGGCGAGGCGGGGAGGGACGAGGCGGGGAGGGGCGAGGCGGGGAGGGGCGAGGCGGGGAGGGACGAGGCGGGGAGGGACGAGGCGGGGAGGGGCACGGCGGGGAGGGGCGAGGCGGGGAGGGGCGAGGCGGGGAGGGGCGAGGCGGGGAGGGGCGAGGCGGGGAGGGGCGAGGCGGGGAGGGGCGAGGCGGGGAGGGGCGAGGCGGGGAGGGGCACGGCGTGGAGGGGCGAGGCGGGGAGGGGCGAGGCGGGGAGGGGAGGGGCGGGGAGGGGCGAGGCGTTGAGGGGCGAGGCGGGGAGGGGCGAGGCGGGGAGGGGCGAGGCGGGGAGGGGCGAGGCGAGGCGGCGAGGTGGGGAGGGGCGAGGCGGGGAGGGGCGAGGCGGGGAGGGGCGAGGCGGGGAGGGGCGAGGCGGGGAGGGGCGAGGTGGGGAGGGGCGAGGCGGGGAGGGGTGAGGCGGGGAGGGGCGAGGCGGGGAGGTACCTGGATCCAGGCCAGAATCAGAGGAGGGAGGGACGGGGGAAGGGGCAGGGAGAGGAGAAGGGGAGAGTGGTGCCTGGACCCCGGACTGAGTCAGCGGATGGAGGGAGGGGGGGGCGGGGGAACAGTAGATGGTGAGTGAGGCCAGCAGACGCGACAGAGAAGCTGTTGTTTGGTCATTGGTTTTCTAACAGCACACGAGTTACACAGCAAGCTCGGAGGGGCAGTTCCCTTGTTCTCACTCACCTGGTGGGACGGTGAAACATCCTGTTGTGTCGGGCGCTGGAGGATCATCTCCCGGCTTCTGGTATTAAACACACACATCACCCTGCTCAGTATTAAACACAACCCTTACACATATCACCCTGCTCAGTGTTAAACACAGCCCTTACACACATCACCCTGCTCAGTATTAAACACAGCCCTTACACACATCACCCAGCTCAGTATTAAACACAGCCCTTACACACATCACCCAGCTCAGTATTAAACACAGCCCTTACACACATCACCCAGCTCAGTGTTAAACACAGCCCTTACACACATCACCCGGATAATATTAAACACAGCCCTTACACACATCATCCGGCTCAGTGTTAAATACAACCCTTGCACACATCACCCAGCTCAGTCTTAAACACAGCCCTTACACACATCAGCCGGGTCAGTATTAAAAACAGCCCTTACACACATCACCCAGCTCAGTGTTAAACACAACCCTTACACACATCACCCAGCTCAGTCTTAAACACAGCCCTTACACACACCACCCAGCTCAGTATTAAACACAACCATTACACACATCACCCAGCTCAGTATTAAACACAGCCCTTACACACATCACCTTGCTCAGTATTAAACACAACCCTTACACACATCCCCCAGCTAAGTATTAAACACAGCCCTTACACACATCACCTGGCTCAGTATTAAAGACAACCCTTGCACACATCACCCAGCTCAGTCTTAAACACAGCCCTTACACACACCACCCAGCTCAGTATTAAACACAACCATTATACACATCACCCAGCTAAGTATTAAACACAGCCCTTACACACATCCCCCAGCTCAGTGTTAAATACAACCCTGACAGACACATCACCCAGCTCAGTATTAAACACAACCATTACACACATCACCCAGCTTAGTATTAAACACAACCCTTATACACATCCCCCAGCTCAGTATTAAACACAACCCTTATACACATCCCCCAGCTCAGTATTAAACACAACCCTTATACACATCACCCAGCTCAGTATTAAACACAACCCTTATACACATCACCCAGCTCAGTATTAAACACAACCCTTATACACATCCCCCAGCTCAGTATTAAACACAACCCTGATACACATCCCCCAGCTCAGTATTAAACACAACCCTTATACACATCCCCCAGCTCAGTATTAAACACAACCCTTATACACATCCCCCAGCTCAGTATTAAACACAACCCTTATACACATCCCCCAGCTCAGTATTAAACACAACCCTTATACACATCACCCAGCTCAGTATTAAACACAACCCTTATACACATCCCCCAGCTCAGTATTAAACACAACCCTTATACACATCCCCCAGCTCAGTATTAAACACAACCCTTATACACATCCCCCAGCTCAGTATTAAACACAACCCTTATACACATCCCCAGCTCAGTATTAAACACAACCCTTATACACATCCCCCAGCTCAGTATTAAACACAACCCTTATACACATCACCCAGCTCAGTATTAAACACAACCCTTATGCACATCCCCCAGCTCAGTATTAAACACAACCCTTATACACATCCCCCAGCTCAGTATTAAACACAACCCTTATACACATCCCCCAGCTCAGTATTAAACACAACCCTTATACACATCACCCAGCTCAGTATTAAACACAACCCTTATACACATCACCCAGCTCAGTATTAAACACAACCCTTATACACATCCCCCAGCTCAGTATTAAACACAACCCTTATACACATCCCCCAGCTCAGTATTAAACACAACCCTTATACACATCCCCCAGCTCAGTATTAAACACAACCCTTATACACATCACCCAGCTCAGTATTAAACACAACCCTTATACACATCACCCAGCTCAGTATTAAACACAACCCTTATACACATCACCCAGCTCAGTATTAAACACAACCCTTATACACATCCCCCAGCTCAGTATTAAACACAACCCTTATACACATCCCCCAGCTCAGTATTAAACACAACCCTTATACACATCCCCCAGCTCAGTATTAAACACAACCCTTATACACATCCCCCAGCTCAGTATTAAACACAACCCTTATACACATCCCCCAGCTCAGTATTAAACACAACCCTTATACACATCACCCAGCTCAGTATTAAACACAACCCTTATACACATCCCCCAGCTCAGTATTAAACACAACCCTTATACACATCCCCCAGCTCAGTATTAAACACAACCCTTATACACATCACCCAGCTCAGTATTAAACACAACCCTTATACACATCCCCCAGCTCAGTATTAAACACAACCCTTATACACATCCCCCAGCTCAGTATTAAACACAACCCTATACACATCCCCCAGCTCAGTATTAAACACAACCCTTATACACATCCCCCAGCTCAGTATTAAACACAACCCTTATACACATCACCCAGCTCAGTATTAAACACAACCCTTATACACATCCCCCAGCTCAGTATTAAACACAACCCTTATACACATCCCCCAGCTCAGTATTAAACACAACCCTTATACACATCCCCCAGCTCAGTATTAAACACAACCCTTATACACATCACCCAGCTCAGTATTAAACACAACCCTTATACACATCCCCAGCTCAGTATTAAACACAACCCTTATACACATCCCCCAGCTCAGTATTAAACACAACCCTTATACACATCCCCCAGCTCAGTATTAAACACAACCCTTATACACATCACCCAGCTCAGTATTAAACACAACCCTTATACACATCCCCCAGCTCAGTATTAAACACAACCCTTATACACATCACCCAGCTCAGTATTAAACACAACCCTTATACACATCCCCCAGCTCAGTATTAAACACAACCCTTATACACATCCCCCAGCTCAGTATTAAACACAACCCTTATACACATCCCCCAGCTCAGTATTAAACACAACCCTTATACACATCCCCAGCTCAGTATTAAACACAACCCTTATACACATCCCCCAGCTCAGTATTAAACACAACCCTTATACACATCACCCAGCTCAGTATTAAACACAACCCTTATGCACATCCCCCAGCTCAGTATTAAACACAACCCTTATACACATCCCCCAGCTCAGTATTAAACACAACCCTTATACACATCCCCCAGCTCAGTATTAAACACAACCCTTATACACATCCCCCAGCTCAGTATTAAACACAACCCTTATACACATCCCCCAGCTCAGTATTAAACACAACCCTTATACACATCCCCCAGCTCAGTATTAAACACAACCCTTATACACATCCCCCAGCTCAGTATTAAACACAACCCTTATACACATCCCCCAGCTCAGTATTAAACACAACCCTTATACAGATCCCCCAGCTCAGTATTAAACACAACCCTTATACACATCCCCCAGCTCAGTATTAAACACAACCCTTATACACATCACCCAGCTCAGTATTAAACACAACCCTTATACACATCACCCAGCTCAGTATTAAACACAACCCTTATACACATCACCCAGCTCAGTATTAAACACAACCCTTATACACATCCCCCAGCTCAGTATTAAACACAACCCTTATACACATCCCCCAGCTCAGTATTAAACACAACCCTTATACACATCCCCCAGCTCAGTATTAAACACAACCCTTATACACATCCCCCAGCTCAGTATTAAACACAGCCCTTACACACATCCCCCAGCTCAGTATTAAACACAACCCTTATACACATCCCCCAGCTCAGTATTAAACACAACCCTTATACACATCCCCCAGCTCAGTATTAAACACAACCCTTATACACATCCCCCAGCTCAGTATTAAACACAACCCTTATACACATCCCCCAGCTCAGTATTAAACACAACCCTTATACACATCCCCCAGCTCAGTATTAAACACAACCCTTATACACATCCCCCAGCTCAGTATTAAACACAACCCTTATACACATCCCCCAGCTCAGTATTAAACACAACCCTTATACACATCCCCCAGCTCAGTATTAAACACAACCCTTATACACATCCCCCAGCTTAGTATTAAACACAACCCTTATACACATCCCTCAGCTCAGTATTAAACACAACCCTTATACACATCCCCCGCTCAGTATTAAACACAGCCCTTACACACATCCCCCAGCTCAGTATTAAACACAACCCTTATACACATCCCCCAGCTCAGTATTAAACACAACCCTTATACACATCCCCCAGCTCAGTATTAAACACAACCCTTATACACATCACCCAGCTCAGTATTAAACACAACCCTTATACACATCCCCCAGCTCAGTATTAAACACAACCCTTATACACATCCCCCAGCTCAGTATTAAACACAGCCCTTACACACATCCCCCAGCTCAGTATTAAACACAACCCTTATACACATCCCCCAGCTCAGTATTAAACACAACCCTTATACACATCCCCCAGCTCAGTATTAAACACAACCCTTGCACACACCGCAGCTACCAGCTGCTCACCATCACTCCAGTTTTGGTTTCCATATTTAAGAAAGGATATACTTGCTTTGGAGGCAGTTCAGAGAAGGTTCACTAGGTTGATTTCGGAGATGAGGGGGTTGACTTATGAGGAAAGGTTGAGTAGGTTGGGCCTCTACTCATTGGAATTCAGAAGAATGAGAGGTGATCTTATCGAAATGTATAATGGGCTTGACAAGGTGGCTGCAGAGAGGATATTTCCACTCATAGTGGAAACTGAAACTAGGAGACATGATCTTAGAATAAGGGGCCGCCCATTTAAAACTGAGATGAGGAGAAATTTCTTCTCTCGGAGGTTTGTAAATCTGTGGAATTCTCTGCCCCAGTGTGCTATGGAGGGTGGGTCACTGAATATATTTAAGACGGAGATAGACAGATTTTTGAGCGATAAAGGAGTAAAGGGTTATGGGTAGCGGGCAGGGAAGTGGAGCTGAGTCCATGATCAGATCAGACATGATCTTATTGAATGGCGGAGCAGGCTCGAGGGGTCAAATGGCCTACTCCTGCTCCTATTTCTTATGTTCTTATCTCCCTTAACCCCTCATAGATCAATGTCCCACATAAAAACATAAGAAATAGGAGCAGGAGTAGGCCATTTGGCCCCTCGATTATTTCCCCCATTATCTTATACGTTTCAATAAGATCACCTCTCATTCTTTTGAACTCCAATGTGTATTGGCCCAACCTATCTTCATAAGTCAACCCCCTCATCTCCGGAATTAACCTAGTGAACCTTCTCTGAACAGCCTCCAATGCAAGTATATCCTTCCTTAAATACTGAGACCAAAACTGTACGCAGTACTCCAGGTGTGGACTCACCAATACCCTGTACAGTTGTAGCAAGACTTTTCTGCTTTTATACTCTATCCCCCTTTGCAATAAAGGCCAACATTCCATTTGCCTTCCTGATCACTTGCTGTACCTGCATACTAACCTTTTGTGTTTCATGCACAAGGACCCCCAGGTCCCTCTGTACTTACATTACATTTTGTAATTTCTCTCCATTTAAATAATAATTAGCTTTTTTATTTTTCCTATCAATAACCTCACATTTTCCCACATTATACCCCATCTGACAAACGTTTGCCCACTCACTTAGCCTGTCTATATCCCTTTGCAGATTTTTTTTCCCACCTATCTTTGTATCATCAGCAAACTTGGCTACATTACACTCGGTCCCTTCATCCAAGTCATTAATTTCGATTGTAAACAGTTGAGGCCCCAGCACTGATCCCTGTAGCACCCCACTAGTCATGATCAGCCATGATCTTATTGAATGGTGGTGCAGGCTCGAAGGGCCGAATGGCCTACTCCTGCATCTATTTTCTATGTTTGCCCACCGGAAAATGACCCATTTATCCCAACTCTGTTTTCTGTTAGTTAGCCAATCCTCTATCCATGCTAATATATTACCCTCAACCCCATGAGCTCTTATCTTGTGCAGTAACCTTTTATGTGGCACCTTATTGAATGCCTTCTGGAAATCCAAATACATTACATCCACTGGTTCCCCCTTATCCATCCTGCTCGTTACATCCTCAAAGAACTCCACCAAATTTGTCAAACATGATTTCCCTTTCATAAATCCATGCTGACTCTGCTTGATTGAATTATGCTTTTCCAAATGTCCTGCTGCTGCTTCCTTAATAATGGACTCCAACATTTTCCCAACGACAGATGTTGGGCTAACTGGTCTATAGATTCCTGCTTTCTATCTGCCTCCTTTTTAAAATAGGGGCGTAACATTTGTGGTTTCCAATCGCTGGGACCTCTCCAGAATCCAGGGAATTTTGGTCGATTACAACCAATGCATCCACTATCTTTGCAGCCATTTCTTTTAAGACCCCAGGATGTAAGCCATCAGGTCCAGGGGACTTGTCCATCTTTAGTCCCATTATTTTACCGAGTACTTTTTCTTTAGTGACAGTGATTGTTTTAAGTTCCTCCCTCCCTATAGCCCCTTGATTATCCATTATTGGGATGTTTTAAGTGTCTTCTCCTCTGAAGACCGATATAAAATATTTGTTAAAGGGATTGTCACTGGGAGGCAGTGTTCGTTGCAGCTGGTGAAGGGGCCTTGGACAATCGGCCCTTCTCCTCTTGTGGCCAGTGCCTAGTCTCCTCCCACTGTGCATGCCTGACAGCAGGAGCAGGCCACATGAGCTGTGGAAGCTGCAGGACTGCCCCCTCCATCACACCCCGGGGCAGTTCATGGAGTACGACCGTCCCACGGAAAGTGGGACTACTGTCCCCAGTTACAAACACATTCCAACTCCACCCCATCCCTTCGTTATTGCCTCCTGAACCCTCCCACAGCACCCACAGTCTCTGCTTCCAACCTTCTGAGTGTATGTTGGATTCGCGGGTATCAGGCCCTTGTCTGACTGGGGAAGGTTGCAGACCATCTCCTCTGCTCTTCTCTCACACCGTCGCTTTAACCTGGGCAATTAAAGAGATAACAATTCTCAGGCAAAAGCACGACCGTATCACAGCCCATCATCCCTCCCTACCATATCCCTCACCTCCCACCACCACCCCACATCCCTCACCTCTCCACCTCCCCCCCAACCCACCCCGCCTCCTGACCGGTCCCATTGGCGCCACCACCCCCTTGTCCTGTCCCCCACCCCATCCCTCCCCCGTCCCTCCCGCGCTCCCTCCCCCCCCGTCCCTCCCGCGCTCCCTCCCCCGTCCCTCCCGTGCTCCCTCCCCCGCGCGCTCCCTCCCCCCGTCCCTCCCTCGCTCCCTCCCCCGTCCCTCCCGCGCTCCCTCCCTCCCCCCCGTCCCTCCCCCGTCCCTCCCGCCCTCTCTCCCCCGTCCCTCCCGCCCTCTCTCCCCCGTCCCCTCTCCCCCGTCTCTCCCCCATCCCTCCCGCGCTCCCTCTCCCGTCCCTCCCGCGCTCCCTCCCCCGTCCCTCCCGCGCTCCCTCCCCCGTCCCTCCCGCGCTCCCTCCCCCGCTCCCTCCCTCTCGCGGTCCCTCCCCCCCGTCCCTCCCCCCCATCCCTCCCGCGCTCCCTCCCCCCGCCCCGTCCCTCCCGCTCTCCCTCGCTCCCTCCCCCGTCCCTCCCGCGCTCCCTCCCCCCGTCCCTCCCGCGCTCCCTCCCTCCCTCCCCCCCGTCCCTCCCTCGCTCCCTCCCCCCCGTCCCTCCTGCGCTCCCTCCCTCCCTCCTGCGCTCCCTCCCCCGTTCCTCCCGCCCTCTCTCCCCCGTCCCTCCCGCCCTCTCTCCCCCGTCCCTCCCGCCCTCTCTCCCCCGTCCCTCCCGCCCTCTCTCCCCCGTCCCTCCCGCCCTCTCTCCCCCGTCCCTCCCGCCCTCTCTCCCCCGTCCCTCCCGCCCTCTCTCCCCCATCCCTCCCGCGCTCCCTCCCCCGTCCCTCCCACGCTCCCTCCCCCCCGTCCCTCCCGCGCTCCCTCCCTCCCGTCCCTCCCGCGCTCCCTCCCCCCCGTCCCTCCCGCGCTCCCTCCCCCCCGTCCCTCCCGCGCTCCCTCCCCCGTCCCTCCCCCCCCGTCCCTCCTGCGCTCCCTCCCTCCCGTCCCTCCCGCGCTCCCTCCCCCCCGTCCCTCCCGCGCTCCCTCCCCCCGTGCGCTCCCGCGCTCCCTCCCCCGTCCCTCCCGCGCTCCCTCCCCCCGTGGTCCCTCCCCCCGTCCCTCCCGCGCTCCCTCCCCCTGTCCCGTCCCTCCCGCACTCCCTCACTCCCTGTTTTATTCACTCTCATGCAGCGGGATGATGAAGCAGCTGGTGTTGAAGGACTACATAAAAGCACCTCACACATTCCCACCTTTTTTTATTGTCACATCCGGTCCTGGACTCAAACGGCTCAATGTTCACCTTCAGAAGGCGGAAGGCTTTGGCCTGTTGTGGTCCTGAAGAATGTTGAGATTTACACAGCCGGCTCTGCTCAAAGGCAATGAGGTCCTGAGCTGGAATGAGTCTTGGGGGACAGATCATTGACACCTGGAATGCAGTGTACAAGTCAGGAGTAATGGTAGGCACGAGAGACGGTTAACATAGGAACAGAGCCCCCTCAATCCTGCTCCGCCATTCAATGAGACCACGCTGATCTGTGACCTAAATCCAAATACTGCCTTTGCCCCATATCCCTCAATACCTTTGGTTAACAGAAAGCTATCAATCTCAGATTTAAAATTAACAATTGATCTAGCATCAGTTATTGTTTGCGGAAAAGAGTTTCAAACTTCTACACACACAACTTGTATTTATATAGCGCCTTTAACCCTGTGTGTGTAGAAGTGTTGCCTAATTTCACTCCTGATAGGTCTGGCTCTAATTTTTAGACTATGCTCCCCTAGTCTAGTTGTAATTTTATGCTTTCATCTACATTGCCCACAATGTTGCCTATCTTTGTGTCACCAGCAAATTTGGAAAAGTGCCTTAAGAATCATAGAATCACAGAAATTTACGGTACTGCTTGGGCTGGGTGCTCTTTGCCCTCCACCATTGTTTATAGGTTTATATGTAACCTTCAGGGCTGCTGACCTAGGGCCGTGCGGCTCTTTGCCAGCCGGCGCAGACACGATGGGCCAGAATGGCCTCCTCTTGCGCAGTAAATTTCTATGTTTCTGGAAGGAGGCCATTCGGCCCATTGTGTTCGTGCCGGCCGACAAAAAGCCATCCAGCCTAACCTTACTTTCCAGCTCTTGGTCCGTAGCCTTGTAGGTTACGGCACTTCAAGTGAATATTTAAGTACTTTTTAAATGTGGTGAGGGTTTCTGCCTCTCCCACCCTTTCAGGCAGCGAGTTCCAGACCCCCACCACCCTCTGGGTGACGAAGGTTCTCCGCAGCTCTCCTCTAACCCTACAAATGACTTTAAATCTATGCATGCCCCTGGTTATTAACCTCTCTGCTAAGGGAAGTGGGTCCTTCCTATCCACTCTATCTCTTAATGTTATACACCTCAATCAAGTCTCCCCACAGCCTCCTTGGCCAAGGAAAACAACCCCAGTCTACCCAACAGGGCAGGTGTTGCATGAAAAGGCAGGCTTCACGATCAGGGCAAGAGTAGCTTCTCTGCTTTTCGTGGGATATGTGGAACATTCTTTGTTCCAGTCCTACTCCGGTCCCCTCCCTCACCTCTTTCTCCGTCACATTGGTGACTGTATCGATGCCGTTTCTTGCTCTCGCCCTGAACGGGAAACTTTTATTCACTTCGCATCCAATTTCCAGCCTTCCCGCACCTTCACATGGTCCATCTCCGACTTCTCTTCCCTTCCTCGACTTCTCTGTCTCCATCTCTGGGGATAGGCTTTCGACCAGTATCCACTATAAGCCCACGGACTCCCACAGCTCCCTGGACTACACGTCCTCCCGCCCCGCATCCTGCAAGGACTCCATTCCATTCTCCCAGTTTCTCCGTCTCCGTCGCACCTGCTCTGACGACGCCACCTTTCACACTAGTGCCTCTGACATGTCTTCCTTTTTCTTCAACCGAGGATTCCCCTCCACCGTGATTGACATGGCCCTCGACCGTGTCCGTTCTATTTCCCGCACCTCTGCTCTCACCCCTTCCCCCCCCCCCACTCTCAGAACCACGACAGGGTTCCCCTTGTCCTCACCTTTCTCCACCAGCCTCCACGCTCAACGGATCATCCTCCGGCATTTCCGCCACCTCCAGCATGATCCCACCACCAATCACATCCTCCCCTCCCCTCTCAGCGTTCCGAAGGGACCGCACCCTCCGCGACACCCTGGTCCACTCCGCAGTCACCCCCAGCACCCCCTCCCCTTCCCACAGCACCTTCCCGTGCAAGTGCAGGAGATGCAACACCTGCCCTTTTACCTCCTCCCTTCCCACTATCCAGGGCCCCAAATACTCCTTCCAGGTGAAACAGCGATTTACTTGTACTTCTTTCAGTTTAGTATACTGTATTCGCTGCTCACGATGTGGTCTCCTCTACATTGGGGAAGACCAAGCGTAGATTGGCTGACCGCTTTGTGAAACACCTCCGTTCAGTCTGTAAGGGTGACCCTGAGCTTCCGGTCGCCTGTCACTTTAATTCCCCGCTCCACTCCCACTCTGACCTCTCCGTCCTCGGTCTCCTACACTGTTCCAACGAAGCTCAACTCAAGCTCGAGGAACAGCACCTCATCTTTCGTTTAGGCACTTTACAGCCTCTGGACTCAACATCCAGTTCAACAATTTCAGACCGTAACCTCTGCCCATCTCTGACTCCCTTTCTCCCCCCATCTTATGTTTTTTTTCTCTTTGTCTATAATGGCAGCTGGTCATTACTCTGCCATTCACACCCGATCCAGATTAACCTTTTCTAACCTCTATCATTGCCATTTCAATTCGGCCCATCATCCTTTTTGTCTCTCTAATCTCTCCTGCCTTCCCCCTTTTCACAGAATGTCCGTTTGTTCTTTCTTCCCCTCCTCCTTTCAGTGCTTAAGAATGCGCTCTTTTCGAACATTCGCCAGTTCTGACGAAGGATCGTCGACCTGAAACATTAACTGTTTCTCTCTCCACAGATGCTGCCTGACCCACTGGGATTTCCAACATTCTCTGTTTTTATTTCAGATTCCAGCATCCACAGTATCTTGCTTTTGTACCCTTTGTTTCTTGCTTCTGAGCCAGTTTTGGAGCTAACTCGCCCATTCCCTTGGGTCCCATGGGCTTTTAGCTTTCTGAACAGTCTGCCATGTGGGACCTTGTCAAAAGCCTTGCTAAGATCCATATAGACTACATCATACACACTGCCCTCATCGACCCTCTTTGTTACCTCCTCAAAAAATTCTATCAAGTTAGTCAGACACAATCTTTCCTTAACAAATCCATTCTGACTGGTAATAAGTAATAAATGACCTCCCTATTCTTCCGATCAAAATAGCAAACGTTTATCTGTGCTGACTTTCATTTGCCAATTATATGCCCCTTCTGCAAGTTTCTTCCTCGAATTTGTTGCAGTCCTCCTCAGTATCAACTATCACCCCCGTTATAGACAGGGTAACTCACAGTGCGCTAGAGGACACTCTCCCCTCGGCGCTGACCCCGCCCCTCCCCGCTGACCCCTCCCCTCCTTACCTGGGTCTCTTGACAGAAGCTGCTGTACTGTTGCTGACTTGTGGGACACTGGACTGTCGAGGAACTCCACGGCCGTCCCGGCTCTGCCCAAGTGTTTGGCGGCGGCCTTGCAGTCAGGGGGAGGAGAGTCAGGTGCGTGGGCTGGAGTAGGTGGAGCAGAGGCATCCCTAACACCCGGGAGCAGGCTCGGGGCACAGCAGGGGGCGTGAAGCCCCTCGGGGATCTCTCCCCGCAGTTGGGAGGCCCAATCGCTGGGGAGCTGGTGCGGAGGGAGGCTGCCGGCTGCTGATACTGATCCAGGTTCAGGTGTTTGGGGGGGCCACTGCTTAACAATTCCTCCCTCCTCGACTTTTCCTCGGCCGCTTGCTGGAGAAGCTCGGGATCGTAGGCGGATAGGTTCAGGTGGGCAGGGAAGCCGGGCTGTGGCCTGTGCCTGGGCTGGGGACAGGGGGGCCAGGCCTCTCGTGGGGTGGGCTGGGGGCAGGGGGCCCAGGCCTCTCGTGGGGTGGGCTGGGGACATGGGGGCCAGGCCTCTCGTGGGGTGGGCTGGGGGCAGGGGGCCCAGGCCTCTTGTGGGGTGGGTTGGGGGCAGGGGGCCCAGGCCTCCCGTGGGGTGGGCTGGGGGCAGGTGGGCTGGGGACAGGGGGGCCAGGCCTCTCGTGGGGTGGGCTGTGGGAGGGGGACAGAGCATGGCGGCTTGCTGCGAGTCACTGGACGAGCCCTCAGCTCATACTGAGGCTCCAGTCGGAGCAGCGGGAGCCCGAGTGCTGGACTTATCCCAGGAGCCAACTGGCAGGGCGTTGCCGGGGGCTGAGCCCCACGGCCCAGGAGGAGGGGAGGTCGGATGGGAATGTGGCCGCTGCTCGGCACACTCCGGGAATCGGGGAGCCGTGGTCGTCTGCAGACATGATCATCTTCAGGCCTTGGAGGAAGAGGCAACTCCTTTGGGTCCTAGGAAATAAAGGAGAACATCAGTGTACAGCTTCAAAGGGAAATTGGCTTATATAGGCATCAAAGATGATTCCCGACATCAGGATTTCAGTTCGAAGTATATATGGTTAAGGAAGATGTTTTTTTAAAATTTGGATTAGAAGACACTTTGAACTTATCTGAATGGAAAATTCAGTTTGGGATTGATACAGGCCTATGGGGAGAGAGTGGGGCAGTGGGATTAATTTGGGAATTGATACAGTGCTATGGGGAGAGAGTGGGGCAGTGGGATTAGTTTTGGGATTGATACAGGGCTATGGGGAGAGAGCGGGGCAGTGGGATTAGTTTGGGGATTGATACAGGGCTATGGGGAGAGAGCGGGGCAGTGGGATTAGTTGGGGATTGATACAGGCCTACGGGGAGAGAGTGGGGCAGTGGGATTAATTTGGGGATTGATACAGTGCTATGGGGAGAGAGCGGGACAGTGGGATTAGTTTGGGGATTGATACAAGGCTATCGAGAGAGCGGGGCAGTGGGATTAGGTTGGGGATTGATACAGGGCTATGGGGAGAGAGTGGGTACCAGTGGGATTAGTTTGGGGATTGATACAAGGCTACGGAGAGAGCGGGGCAGTGGGATTAGTTTGGGGATTGATACAGGGCTATGGGGAGAGAGCGGGGCAGTGGGATTAGTTGGGGATTGATACAGGCCTACGGGGAGAGAGTGGGGCAGTGGGATTAATTTGGGGATTGATACAGTGCTATGGGGAGAGAGTGGGGCAGTGGGATTAGTTTTGGGATTGATATAGGGCTATGGGGAGAGAGCGGGGCAGTGGGATTAGTTTGGGGATTGATACAGGGCTATGGGGAGAGAGCGGGGCAGTGGGATTAGTTGGGGATTGATACAGGCCTACAGGGAGAGAGTGGGGCAGTGGGATTAATTTGGGGATTGATACAGTGCTATGCGGAGAGAGCGGGGCAGTGGGATTAGTTTGAGGATTGATACAGGGTTATGGGGAGAGAGCGGGACAGTGGGATTAGTTTGGGGATTGATACAAGGCTATCGAGAGAGCGGGGCAGTGGGATTAGGTTGGGGATTGATACAGGGCTATGGGGAGAGAGCGGGGCAGTGGGATTAGTTTGGGGATTGATACAGGGCTATGGGGAGAGCGCGGGGCAGTGGGATTAGTTTGGGGATTGATACAGGGCTATGGGAAGAGAGCGGGGCAATGGGATTAGTTTGGGGATTGATACAGGGCTATGGGGAGAGAGCGGGACAGTGGGATTAGTTTGGGGATTGATACAAGGCTATGGAGAGAGCGGGGCAGTGGGATTAGTTTGGGGATTGATACAGGGCTATGGGGAGAGAGCGGGGCAGTGGGATTAGTTTGGGGATTGATACAGGGCTATGGGGAGAGAGCGGGGCAGTGGGATTAGTTGGGGATTGATACAGGCCTACGGGGAGAGAGTGGGGCAGTGGGATTAATTTGGGGATTGATACAGTGCTATGGGGAGAGAGCGGGGCAGTGGGATTAGTTTGGGGATTGATACAGGGTTATGGGGAGAGAGCGGGACAGTGGGATTAGTTTGGGGATTGATACAAGGCTATCGAGAGAGCGGGGCAGTGGGATTAGGTTGGGGATTGATACAGGGCTATGGGGAGAGAGCGGGGCAGTGGGATTAGTTTGGGGATTGATACAGGGCTATGGGGAGAGAGCGGGGCAGTGGGATTAGTTGTGGATTGATACAGGCCTACGGGGAGAGAGTGGGGCAGTGGGATTAATTTGGGGATTGATACAGCGCTATGGGGAGAGAGCGGGGCAGTGGGATTAGTTTGGGGATTGATACAAGGCTATCGAGAGAGCGGGGCAGTGGGATTAGTTTGGGGATTGATACAGGGCTATGGGGAGAGAGCGGGGCAGTGGGATTAGGTTGGGGATTGATACAGGGCTATGGGGAGAGAGTGGGGCAGTGGGATTAATTTGGGGATTGATACAGGCCTACGGGGAGAGAGTGGGGCAGTGGGATTAGTTTGGGGATTGATACAGGACTATGGGGAGAGAGCGGGGCAGTGGGATTAGTTTGGGGATTGATTCAGGGCTATGGGGACGGTGTGGGGCAGTGGGTTTAGTTTGGGATTGATAGAAACATATAAAATAGGTTCAGGAGTAGGCTAGTCGGCCCTTCGAGCCTGTACCACCATTCAATAAGATCATGACTGATCATTCCCTCAGTACCCCATTCTTGCTTTCTCTTCATACACCTTGATCCCTTTAGCCATAAGGGCCACATCTAACTCCCTTTTGAATATATCTAACGAACTGGCCTCAACAACTTTCCGTGGTAGAGAATTGCACAGGGTCACAATTCTCTGAGTGAAGAAGTTCTCCTCATCTCAGTCCTAAATGGCTTGCCCCTTATCCTTAGACTGTGACTTCTCCAACATCGGGAACATTCTTCCTGCATCTAACCTGTCCAATCACGTCAGAATTTTATATGTTTCAATGAAATCCCCTCTCATTCTTCTAAATTCCAGTGAATATAAGCCTAGTCGATCCAGTCTTTCTTCATATGTCAGTCCTGCCATCCTGGGAATCAGTCTGGTGAACCTTCGCTGCACTCGCTCAATAGCAAGAATGACTTTCCTTAGATTAGGAAACCAAACTGTACACAATACTCCAGGTGTGGCCTCATCAAGGCCCTGTACAACTGCAGTAAGACCTCCCTGCTCCTATACTCAAATCCTCTTGCTATGAAGGCCAACATGCCATTTGCCTTCTTCACCACCTGCTGTACCTGCATGCCAACTTTCAATGACTGATGTACGATGACACCCAGGTCTCGTTGTACCTCCCCTTTTCCTAATCTGTCATCATTCAGATAATATTCTGCCTTCCTGTTTTTGCCACCAAATTGGATAACCTCACATTTATCCACATTAAACTGCATCTGCCATGCATTTGCCCACTCACCTAACCTGTCCAAGTCACCTGCAGCCTCTTAGCATCCTCCTCACAGCTCACACTGCCACCCAGTTTAGTGCCATCTGCAAACTTGGAGATAGTACATTCAATTCCTTCGTCTAAATCATTAACATATATTGTAAATAGCTGGGGTCCCAGCACTGAACCTTGCGGTACCCCACTAGTCACTGCCTGCCATTCTGAAAAGGACCCATTTATCCCAACTCTCTGCTTCCTGTCTGCCAACCAGTTCTCTATCCATGTCAATACATTACTCCCAATACCATGTGCTTTAATTTTGCACACCAATCTCTTGTGTGGGACCTTGTCAAAAGCCTTTTGAAAGTCCAAATACACCACATCCACTGGTTCTCCCTTGTCCACTCTACCAGTTACATCCATAAAAAATTCCAGAAGATTTGTCAATCATCATTTCCCTTTCATAAATCCATGCTGACTTGGACCGATCCTGTCACTGCTTTCCAAATGCGCTGCTATTACATCTTTAATCATTGATTCCAACATTTTCCCCACTACCGATGTCAGGCTGACCGGTCTATAATTACCTGTTTACTCTCTCCGTCCTTTCTTAAAAAGTGGGGTTACATTAGCAACGCTCAATCCATAGGAACTGATCCAGAGTCCATGGAATGTTGGAAAATGACCACCAATGCATCCACTATTTCTCGGGCCACTTCTGAGATGCAGACTATCAGGCCCTGGGGATTTATTGGCCTTCAATCCCATCAATTTCCCAACACAATTTCCTGACTAATAAGGATTTCCTTCAGTTCCTCCTTCTCGCTAGACCCTCAGTCCCCTAGCATTTCCGGAAGGTTATTTGTGTCTTCCTTCGTGAAGACAGAACCAAAGTACTTGTTCAATTGGTCTGCCATTTCTTTGTTCCCCATTATAAATTCACCTGATTCTGACTGCATGGGACCTACATTTGTCTTCACTAATCTTTTTCTCTTCACATATCTATAGAAGCTTTTGCAGTCCATTGCAGCCTGGACAGGTTAGATGCAGGAAGAATGTTCGCGATGCTGGGGGAGTCCAGAACCAGGGGTCACAGTCTAAGGATAAGGGGTAAGCCATTTAGGACTGAGATGAGGAGAAACTTCTTCACTCAGAGAGTTGTTAACCTGTGGAATTCTCTACCGCAGAGAGTTATTGATGCCAGTTCGTTAGATATATTCAAGAGGGAGTTGGATATGGTCCTTACGGCTAAAGGGATCAAGGGGAATGGAGAGAAAGCAGGAAAGGGGCACTGAGGTGAATGATCAGCCATGATCTTATTGAATGGTGGTGCAGGCACGAAGGGCCGAATGGCCTACTCCTGCACCTATTTTCTATGTTTCTATGTTTCAGTCAGTTTTTATGTTCCTGCAAACTTACTCTCATACTCTACTTTCTCCCTCCTAATTAAACCCTTTGTCCTCCTCTGCTGAATTCTAAATTTCTCCCAGTCCTCAGGTTTGCTGCTTTTTCTGGCCAATTTATTTGCCTCTTCCTTGGATTTAACACTATCCCTAATTTCCCTGGTTAGCCACGGTTGAGCCACCTTGCCCATTTTATTTTTACGCCAGACAGGGATGTACAGTTGTTGAAGTTCATCCATGTGATATTTAAATGTCTGCCATGACCTATCCACCGTCAACCCTTTAAGTATCATTCGCCAGTCTATCCTAGCCAATTCACGTCTCATACCATCGAAGTTATCTTTCCTTAAGTTCAGGACCCTAGTCTCTGAATTAACTGTGTCACTCTCCATCTTAATGAAGAATTGTACCATATTATGGTTACTCTTCCCCAAGGGGCCTCGAACAACAAGATTGCTAATTAATCCTCTCTCATTACACAAGACCCAGTCTAGGATGGCTAGCTGTCTAGTTGGTTCCTCGACATATTGGTCTCGAAAACCATCCCTTATACACTCCAGGAAATCCTCCTCCACCGTATTGTTACCAGTTTAGTTAGCCCAATCTATATGAAGATTAAATTCGCCCAATGATAACTGCTGTACCTTTATTGTACGCATCCCTACCGTCCCCAACCTCACTACTGCTGTTTGGTGGTCTGTACACAACTCCCACGAGCGCTTTCTGCCCTTTGATGTTCCACAGCTCTACCCATACAGATTCCACATCATCCAAGCTAATGTCCTTCCTTACTATTGCGTTAATCTCCTCTTTAACCAGTAACGCTACCCCACCTCCTTTTCCTTTCTGTCTATCCTTCCTGAATATTGAATACCCCTTGATGTTGAGTTCCCAGCCTTGGTCACCTTGGAGCCATGTCTTCGTAATCCCAATTACATCATATCTGTTAATAACTATCTGTGCAGTTCATTCATCCACCTTATCACGAATGCTCCACGCATTGAGACACAGAGCCTTCAGGCTTGTTTTTTTTAAACACTCCTTGTCCTTTTAGAATTATGTTGTAATGTGACCCTTTTTGATTTTTGCCCTTGATTTCTCTGCCCTCCACTTTTCCTTATCTCCTTTCTACCTTTTGCTTCTGCCCCCATATTACTTCCATCTGTCTCCCTGCATAGATTCCCATCCCCTTGCCATATTAGTTTAAACCCTCCCCAACAGCACTAGCAAACACTCCCCCTGGGACATCGGTTCCTGTCGTGCCTAGATGCAGACCGTCTGGTTTGTACTGGTCCCACCTCCCCCAGAACCGGTTCCAATGTCCCAGAAATTTGAATCCCTCCCTCTTGCACCATTCCTCAAGCCACGTATTCATCTTAACTATCCTGCTATTTCTACTCTGACTAGCACGTGGCATTGGTAGCAATCCTGAGATTACTACCTTTGAGGTCCTACTTTTTAATTTAACGCCTAGCACCCTAAATTCAGCTTGTAGGACCTCATTCCGCTTTTTACCTATATCGTGAGTACTTTTATGCACCATGACAACAGGCTGTTCACCCTCCCCCTCCAGAATGCCCTGCAGCCGCTCCGAGATATCCTTGACCCTTGCATCAGGGAGGCAACATACCATCCTGGAGTCTCGATTGCGGCCGCAGAAAAGCCTATCTATTCCTCTTACAATAGAACCCCCTATCACTTTAGTTCTCCCACTCTTTTTCCTGCCCTCCTGAGCAGCAGAGCTACCCACGGTGCCATGAACTTGTCTGCTGCTGCCCTCCCCTGATGAGCTATCTCCCCCAACAGTATTCAAAGTGGTTTATCTGTTTTGGAGGGAGATGACCGCAGGGGACCCCTGCACGACCTTCCCACTCCTGCTCTGCCTGATGGTCACCCATTACCTATCTGCCTTTGTTACCTTTGCCTGCGGTGTGACCAACTCACTAAACATGCTATTCACGACATTCACAAGGCTATGGGGAGAGAGCAGAGCAGTGGGATTAGTTGGGGATTGATACAGGGCTATGGGGAGAGAGCGGGGCAGTGGGGTTAGTTTCGGATTGACACAGGGCTATGGGGAGAGAGAGAGGGGCAGTGGGATTTGTTTGGGATTGATATAGGGCGATGGGGAGAAAGCGGGACTAGTTGGGGATTGATACAGGGCTATGGGGAGAGAGCGGGGCAGTGAGATTAGTTTGGGGATTGATACAGGGCTATGGGGAGGGAGCGGGGCAGTGGGATTAGTTTGGGATTGATACAGGGCTATGGGGCGAGAGTGGGACATTGGGATTATAGTTGGGTGTTGATCCAGGGTTATGGGGAGAGAGCGGGGCAGCGGGATTAGTTTGGGATTGATACAGGGCTGTGGGAAGAGAGCGGGGCAGTGGGATTAGTTTGGGATTGATACAGGGCTGTGGGGAGAGAGCGGGGCAGCGGGATTAGTTTGGGATTGATACAGGGCTGTGGGAAGAGAGCGGGGCAGTGGGATTAGTTTGGGATTGATACAGGGCTGTGGGGAGAGAGTGGGGCAGCGGGATTAGTTTGGGATTGATACAGGGCTGTGGGGAGAGAGCGGGGCAGTGGGATTAGTTTGGGATTGATACAGGGCTGTGGGGAGAGAGTGGGATTAGTTGGGGATTGATACAGGGCTGTGGGGAGAGAGCGGGGCAGTGGGATTAGTTTGGGATTGATACAGGGCTGTGGGGAGAGAGCGGGGCAGTGGGTTCTTTGGGATTGATATAGGGCTGTGGGGAGAGAGCGGGGCAGTGGGATTAGTTTGGGATTGATACAGGGTTATGGGGAGAGAGTGGGGCAGTGGGATTAGTTTGGGATTGATACAGGGCTGTGGGGAGAGAGCGGGGCAGTGGGATTAGTTTGGGATTGATCCAGGGTTATGGGGAGAGAGTGGGGCAGTGGGATTAGTTTGGGATTGATACAGGGTTATGGGGAGAGAGTGGGGCAAGTGGGTTGTTTGGGATTGATACAGGGTTATGGGGAGAGAGTGGGGCAGTGGGTTGTTTGGGATTGATACAGGGTTATGGGGAGAGAGTGGGGCAGTGGGTTGTTTGGGATTGATACAGGGTTATGGGGAGAGAGCGGGACAGTGGGATTAGTATGGGATTGATACAGGGTTATGGGGAGAGAGCGGGGCAGTGGGATTAGTTTGGGATTGATACAGGGCTGTGGGGAGAGAGCGGGGCAGTGGGTTGTTTGGGATTGATACAGGGTTATGGGGAGAGAGTAGGGCAGTGGGATTAGTTGGGGATTGCTGAGTCATGATGGGCCGAATGGCCTCTTTCTGTGCTGTGGTGATGCGGAGACTCCGGGAAAGCAGGATGCACAGTCCAGGAAACTGAACCTTCACCCAATGAAGACCAACAGATGGTTTACTTTTCACACCCGCACTGCTGCAGAGTGAGCTCTCCTGTGAGGCACAAACGGTAATGAGGGAAGTGGTGATGGGAAACGGCTGTCGCACTGCCCCAACCCAGCCTGCGCCTTGAGGTGTTAAGATCATCAAAGAATTTGATCTGAGAGTTTGAAGCTCATCTCATACCTCCCCCTCGCCCCAGCCCATCATCTTAGCATGCGACATTACCCTTGTGTCAGCTTAACTCGGGGCCTGTATTCACTGGAGTTTAGAAGAATGAGAGGGGATCTCATTGAAACGTATAAAATGCTGACTGGGTTGGACAGACTGGATGCAGGGAGGATGTTTCCCCGGGGCTGGGAAGTCTAGAACAAGGGGTCACAGTCTCAGGATACGGGGTAGGAAATTTAGGAGCGAGATGAGGAGAAATGTTTTCACTCAGAGGGTGGTGAACCTGTGGAATTCTCTACCACAGAAGGCTGTGGAGGCCGAGTCACTGAATATATTTAAGAGGGAGATAGATAGATTTCTAGACACAAAAGGAATCAAGGGGTATGGGGAAAAAGTGGGAATATGGTGTTGTGATAGAGGATCAGCCATGATCATATTGAATGGCGGTGCAGACTTGAAGGGCCGAATGGTCTACTCCTGCTCCTATTTTCTATGTTTCTATGATCCCCAGCCATCCCATTCATGCTCGCTTCCCTGCACTTTATTCTTTTCTCCATTTAAATCCCAATCAGCTGCCCATATCTCGACAGATTGCCCGGTCTGTGCCGGGGCCAGTGAACATTGAGCTGTGGGAGAGAGGAGGCAATCCGTCCTGGGAGGCCACCTGATCAACATGGAATCGAGGAAGACTTGCTTCCACTCTTTTAAAATGAGTCATTTGGTGGCTGAACAATCCAATATGAGAACCACAGTCCCTGTCACAGGTGGGACAGATAGTCGTTGAGGGAAGGGGTGGGTGGGACAGGTTTGCCGCACGCTCCTTCCGCTACCTGCGCTTGATTTCTGCATGCTCTCGGCGATGAGACTCGAGGTGCTCAGCGCCCTCCCGGATGCTCTTCCTCCACTTAGGGCGGTCTTTGGCTAGGGCCTCCCAGGTGTCGGTGGGGATGTTGCACTTTATCAGGGAGGCTTTGAGGGTGTCCCTGTAACGTTTCCTCTGCCCACCTTTGGCTCGTTTGCCGTGAAGGAGTTCAGAGTAGAGCACGCACATTGGGAGTCTCGTGTCTGGCATGCGAGCAATGTGGCCTGCCCAGTGGAGCTGATCGAGTGTGGTCAGTGCTTTGATGCTGGGGATGTTGGCCTGATCGAGGACGCTAACGTTGGTGCGTCTGTCCTCCCAGGGGATTTGTAGGATCTTGCGGAGACATTGTTGGTTGTATTTCTCCAGCGGCTTGAGGTGTCTACTGTACATGGTCCATGTCTCTGAGCCACACAGGAGGGCAGGTATTACTACGACCCTGTAGGCCATCAGCTTGGTGACAGATTCGAGGGCCTGGGCTGCAAACACTCTTTCCCTCAGGCGGCTGAAGGCTGCACTGGAGGCAGTGTTGGATCCCGTATTCCAGTGACCTCAGTTGGGCTCAGCTCGGAGGCTCCTCGTGATTAAATAGTTGGTCAAGGTATCAGAGAACGCCAGTACCTGGGAGATGCAGCTCCTCCATTGGGCTAGGGGAGAAAATTAGCCCAAACTAAGCAACCCCATCCACACAGCGACTCACGTTCTGAACACGCCAACATGCCGTAACCTTCAGCCTTGGGAGGCAGTTCAGAAAAGGTTCACTCGGATGATTCCGGGGATGAGGGGGTTGACTTATGAGGAAAGGTTGAGGAGGTTGGGCCTCTACTCATTGGAGTGCAGAAGAATGAGAGGCGATCTTATTGAAACGTATAAGATTATGAGGGGGCTTGACAAGGTGGATGCAGAGAGGATGTTTCCACTGATAGGGGAGTCTAGAACTAGGGGGCATGATCTTAGAATAAGGGGTCGCCCATTTAAAACTGAGATGAGGAGGAATTTCTTCTCTGAGGGTTGTAAATCTGTGGAATTCGCTGCCTCAGGGAGTAGTGGAAGCCGGGACATTGACTATATTTAAGACAGAGATAGACAGTTTCTTAACCGATAAGGGATTAAGGGGTTATGGGGAGCAGGCAGGGAAGTGGACCTGAGTCCATGATCAGATCAGCCATGATCGTATTAAATGGCGGAGCAGGCTCGAGGGGCCGTATGGCCTGCTCCTGCTCCTATTTCTTATGTTCTTTACCTGGGCTACCTTCTCCTGAGGCGGACTGCTTGACCTCGGAACCGCAAGGTTGCTTTCCACAACTGGTCTTTCCACAACTGGTCTCTCACATTCCGCTTCTCCAGGGGCGGGCACTCGAGTGCTTGGAGTTGGGTTTGTGGTGGGGTTCGGTGTTGGGGGTGCTCGATCCTGGCTGAGAACGGGCTGAAGCTGCTGTGGTGTTTGCTGAATGCCGGGAAGGTTCGCCAGTGATGATCCAACCACCTGCATTATGCTCATGAAGTTGATTTGCTGGAGCTGTTGGGGTTGAAAACAAGAGCGAGTGAGATCTACAGAGTGAGCGACAGACACAAAGGGTAAGGGTACACCTATTTTTCTTAAAACAAGGCACAGGAAGAGGCTACGAACAAACTGTTTTACAGTAAAAACGGTTGGACTATCTGGGTGGGGAACAGGCGCCAGCTTGTGGCAAGTGGGGGCTCATCACCCATTAAAAGCAATCTCGGTGGTCAAGGGCGAAACTTGGTCATGCATACAGACAAAGAGATTAATACTATCTATCAGAGGAGACCCGGAGTTGATTGGCTGCAGGGGATAAAACAGTTCACCCCAGAGACTACATGCCCAACCTGGACGCCCGTTTCTCGCGCCACAAAGTGCGCATAAAAAACACTTCCAGATTCTCCGGCTCCCTGCTGGTCCTCTTGAGCCGGGCGCGACGCAGCACGAGCTGCAGGGGGCGGAGCCAGGTCCCTGCGCTGAAAACAGTGCCGGGACCTCTGCACGCATAGCAGCTTCAGGTGCCCAAAACTGTGTGGGAGGGGCCCGAAGCACGCAGCCCCTAACCCTGGCCCAATGGCCTCACTGGGGCTGCGTGCATAAGGCTCCTCCCACAGCCAGCTCCTGCTTCCTCCCGACCCGACTCGACTCCCGCTCCCCCCCGCACCCGACCCGACCTGACCCGCGCTCCCCCACTGCCCTCCCCCCGACCTGACCTCCCTCCCCACGCCCCCGACACGAACCGACCCGCTCTCCCTCCCTCCCCACCCGCAACCCGAACCAACCCAACCTCCATCCTCCTCCCCCCCCCTCCTCCCCCACCTCGACCCGTGCTCCCAACCTCCCCCCCCCCCCACACCCCCGGACCAGACACGACACGATCCGACCCGATCTGACCCGACCCCGACCTGCGCTCCCCCCGACCCGACCCAACGCCACCTTCCTGTAAATCTGGTGCTGGGGACCGGGCCCTGCCCGAAGTCTTGGGCCCGGCCCGTTCAGCCTCCCCACTTTCTCCTCTCCCCCCCCCCCCCTTTCTCCTCCCCACTACTTCTCTCCCCTTCTCCACCCTCTCCTTCTCTCCCCCCTCCCTCCCCCTCTCCTCCCCCTCCCTCCCCTCTCCTCCCCTTCCCTTTCTCCCCACCCTCTCTCCTCCCCTTCCCTTCCTCCCCTCCCTCTCTCCTCCCCTTCCCTCCCTCTCTCCTCCCCTTCCCTCCCTCTATCCTCCCCTCTCCCCTCCCCCCCTCTCCCCTCCCCCTGCCCCCCCCTCTCCTCTCCCCCTGCCCCCCTCTCTCCCCTCCCCCTGCCCCCCTTCTCTCCCTCTACCCCCCTCCTCTCGCTGTCAGAAACACAGACACTGACAGACAGACAGACAGATAGAGACACTGACAGAGACGGCGGGCGGGGGGGGGGGGGGGTGGGGGCAGTATCCCAGCATGCTGTTGGAGGGCTCCTGGTGCTGCAGTCGGTAAGTAGAAAATGTTTTATTTGTTGATTTAAAAAAAAAATTATTTCTTATTAATTTTTTTGATTGATTTATTGGTTGATTTATTGATGTTTTTATAATTTATTATTGATGATGGCTCTTTATTTGTAAAACTGAAGTGTTTAATGTTTGTAAACTTCCCTTTAACCCCCCCCCCCCCCCGCCGCCATTCCCGACGCCTGATTTGTAACCTACGCCTGATTTTCTAAAGTGTAGACAAGGTTTTTTCGAGCGTACAAAAATTTTCACTTACTCCATTCTAAGTTCGTTTGGAGTAAGTTTTCACTGCCGAAACTTTGAAAACAGGCGTAAGTGGCCGGACACGCCCCCTTTTGAAAAAAGAAATTCTGTTCCAAAGTGAAACTGTTCTAACTGACTAGAACTGGAGGAAACTAAATGCCGAGAATTTGAATTTATAAGATACTCCGTTCTACACCAGTTGCTCCAAAAAATCAGGAGCAACTGAGGCCGAAACTTGGGCCCTACAAGTCTGCAAGAAGCCAAGACTACAAAGGACCCTACGAAATACACATTTTTGCATGGAAACATAGAAACATAGCAAGTAGGTGAAGGAGTAGGACATTCGGCCCTTTGAGCCTGCACCACCATTAAATATGATCATGGCTGATCATGCAACTTCAGTACCCCATTCCTGCTTTCTCTCCATACCCCTTGATCCCTTTAGCCGTAAGGGCGATATCTAACTCCCTTTTGAATATATCTAATGAACTGGCCTCAACAACTTTCTGTGGTAGAAAATTCCACAGGTTCACAATTCTCTGAGTGAAGAAGTTTCTCCTCATCTCGGTCCTAAATGGCTTACCACTTATCCTTAGACTGTGACCCCTGGTTCTGGACTTCCCCAACATCGGGAACATTCTTCCTGCATCTAACCTGTCCAGTCCTGTCAGAATTTTATATGTTTCTATGAGATCCCCTCTCATTCTTCTAAATTCCAGTGAATATAAGCCTAGTCGATCCAGTCTTTCTTCATATGTCAGTCCTGCCATCCCGGGAATCAGTCTGGTGAACCTTCGCTGCACTCCCTCAATAGCAAGAACGTCCTTCCTCAGATTATGAGACCAAAACTGCACATAATACTCAAGCTGTGGCCTCACCAAGGCCCTGTACAACTGCAGTAAGACCTCCCTGCTCCAATATTCAAATCCCCTCGCTATGAAGGCCAGCATCTTCTTTACTGCCTGCTGTACCTGCATGCCAACTTTCAATGACTGATGTACCATGACACCCAGGTCTCGTTGCACCTCCCCTTTTCCTCGTCTGCCGTCATTCAGATAATATTCTGCCTTCGTGTTTTTGCAACCAAAGTGGATAACCTCACACTTATCCACATTATACTGCATCTGCCATGCATTTGCCCACTCACCTAACCTGTCCAAGTCACCCTGCAGCTTCCTAGCATCTTTCTCGCAGCTCACACTGCCACCCAGCTTAGTGTCACCTGCAAACTACATTCAATTCCTTAGTCAAAATCATTAACGTATATTGTAAATAGCTGGGGTCCCAGCACTGAACCCTGCGGCACCCCACTAGTAAAGGGGTCTGAAAAAGACCCCTTTATTCCCACTCTTTGCTTCCTGTCTGCCAACCAGTTCTCTATCCACGTCAATACATTACCACCAATACCATGTGCCTTAATTTTGCACACTAATCTCTTGTGTGGGACCTTGCCAAAAGTCTTTACAAAGTCCATATACACCACATCCACTGGTTCTCCCTTATCCACTCTACTAGTTCCATCCTCAAAAAATTCTAGATCTGTCAAGCATGATTTCCCTTTCATAAATCCATGCTGACTTGGACCAATCCTGTTACTTTTTTCCAAATGCGCTGCTATTACATCTTTAATAATTGATTCGAACATTTTCCCCACTACCGATGTCAGGCTAACCGGTCAATAATTCCCTTTTTTCTCTCTCCCTCCTTTTTTAAAAAGTGGGGTTACATTAGCTACCCTCCAATCCATAGGAACTGATCCAGCGTCCATGGAATGTTGGAAAATTACTACCAAGGCCTCCAATATTTCTAATGCCACTTCCTTAAGTACTCTGGGATGCAGACTATCAGGCCCTGGGGATTTGTCGGCCTTCAGTCCCTTCAATTTCCCTAATATCATTTCCTGACTGATAAGGATTTCCCTCAGTTCCTCCTTCTCGCTAGACCCTCAGTCCCCTAGTATTTTCGGGAGGTTATTCGTGTCTTTCTTAGTGAAGACAGAACTAAAAGTATTTGTTCAATTGGTCTGCCATTTCCTTGTTCCCCATTATGAATTCCCCTGATTCTGACTGCAAGGGATCTACATTAGTCTTCACTAATCTTTTTCTCTTCACATATCTCTAGAAGCTTTTGCAGTCAGTCTTTAAGTTCCTGACAAGCTTCCTCTCATACTCTATTTTCCCGCTCCTAATTAAACCCTTAGTCCTTCTCTGCTGAATTCTAAATTTCTCCCAGTCCTCAGGTTTGCTGCTTTTTCTGGCCAATTTATATGCCTCTTCCTTGGATTTAACACTTTCCCTAATTTCCCTTTTTAGCCACGGTTGAGTCACCTTCCCTTTTTATTCTTTCGCCACACAGGGATGTACAATTATTGTTGTTCATCCATTGATCTTTAAATGTCTGCCATTGCCTATCCACTGTCAACCCTTTAAGTATCATTCTCCAGTCTATCCTAACCAATTCATGTCTCATGCCGTCAAAGTTTCCTTTCTTTAAGTGCAGGACCCTAGTCTCTGAATTAACTGTGACACTCTCCATCTTAAAGAAGAATTCTACCATATTATGGTCACTCTTCCCCAAGATTGCTAATTAATCCTCTCACATTACACAAGACCTAGTCTAGGATGGCCTGTTCGCTAGTTGGTTCCTTGACATATTGGTCTAGAAAACCATCCCTTATACACTCCAGGAAATCGTCCTCCACAGTATTGCTACCAGTTTGGTTAGCCCAATCAATGTGCAGGGCATTAGGATAAGAAGTTATCTTTTGCACTGTCGACTCCGTGTGCAAATTAGTATCTATTCAAACTCATCACCACAGCCAGTTAAACAGATCACCACATCGATCCAGACACATTAATCGGACCCCGGCCCAGCGGGAAACTTATTCATACTATGGATATAAATATACGAACACAGAAACACAAGAAAATGAAAGAGAAACGAAGAAGGACAAACAGAGAGACAGAAGGACACGAAAGGAACAGTACTGCAGAGAACGACAGAAGAACAACCAGCAGTTCACGGAACCAATGACCACAAACCTACAATAGCTACAGCCAGGTAGGATGATTGTATGTTTTCAGTCGATTTCTCTCAGCAGTCTAGTCCTGTAGTTTTAGTCGGTTTTTGTTGTGTAATAAAATGGGTTAAGCCTAAATTTTGTGCCACGCGTTGTCCTTTCCCACAATAAGTTCCGAAGTCTAAGAATCAGAGTAGAGTGAACAACAAACACCCAACAAGAGCGAGCATCTAGATGAGTAATTGAACCAAGAAGAGAGAGAGAGAGCATCTCGATCAGTAAATGCGTCTAGAGGGGTAAGCAGGTCTAGATTACTAAGTGAATGACTGGATGAGCAGACTAACAGGGAAAGAATTTATATTTCACATTACCTGAACCAGTTTATACATTTCGTCCTGGAGCATGTGTCTGACAACATCTGATGTGTTGACTGCCTGACCACCAGGGCCCAGAGTCTGGGATGCAGCGGGCCCAGAAGCAGCAGGTGTGAGCGGGAGGTTCCATCGATCAGACACAGATTGACAATTCACCACAGTCTGGTCCGGGCAGGAGGGAGCCGGGCTGGGCAGTCGGCCTGGGCTGAGGAAGGAATGGACAAACACAGATTGACAATTCACCACAGTCTGGTCCAGGCAGGAGGGAGCCCGCCTGGGCAATAGGCCCAGGCAAAGGAAGGAATGGACAAAAGCAGTGACTGGTGAGGGGAAACCCATCAGATTCCGTTCAGAGTCTGGCCCAGTCACTCTGCAATTACAGCAGGCACTGAGCTCACTAAGGGATAAAAACACGAATTAGGACCAGTAGTAGGCCATACGGTCCCTCGAGCCTGCTCGGCCATTCAATGAGATCATGGCTGATCTTCTACCTCAATTCCACGTTCCCGCCCGATCCTTATATACCTTGATTCCTGCTAGAGTCCAAAAATCTTTCATCTATCTCAGCCTTGAATATACTCAACGATTCAGCATCCACAGCCCTTTGGGCTAAGGAATGCCAAAGATTCACAACCCTCAAATTCCTCCTCGTTTCAGTCTTTGGCCGACCCTTTACCCTGAGACTGTGCCCCTGTTCTAGACTCTCCAGCCAGGGGGAAACAACCTCTCAGCATCTACCCCTGTCAATCCCCCTCAGAATCTTGTATGTTTCTATGAGATCACCTCTCATTCTTCTAAACTCCGGAGAGTATAGGCCCATTCTACACAATCTCTCATCATAAGACAGCCCTCTCATCCCAGGAACCTTTGTTGTACCGCCTCCAAGGCAAGTGTATCCTTCCTTAGATACGGAGAACAAAATTGTGCACAGTACTCCAGGTGTGGTCTCACCAAGGCCCTGTACAATTGTAGCAAGACTTCCTTAGTCTAGTACTCTAACCATATTGCAATAAAAGCAAATATGGCATTTGCCTTCCTTATTGCGCTCTGTACCTGCATGTGTTTCCAGTACAAGGACACCGAAATCTTTCCAAATTCCAACATTTAGAAATTATGCTTTTCTACTCTTCCTGCCCAAGGTGAATAAACACCACTAATCACAGCTCCAGGGAAACACCGGAGGCAGCAGCAAAACTGACATTGATGCTGTTCGCTAACTCCTGTCAAAGGGCACAGGGTATGGACTGGCCTCATACTGAATACTCTCTCCACCGTTATTGAACATAGGAACAGGAGTAGGCCAGAAAATACCTCAAGCCTGTTCCACATACTCTCACTCTCGAATTACTGAATACACTTTCCCCAGTTACTGAATACACTTTCCCCAGTTACTGAATACACTTTCCCCAGTTGGCCTATCAGACTGTTTTGACGTTGAATGAGCTTACGGCTGCTCTGTCCCTCTGCCCTTGATCTATGGCTTTTAATTATCGGAGAGCTTAGATTGGCGTTCCCACAGCCCCAGAGATACAGTGCAGTGCTTACAATGGTTGCTCACCTGTCTGCTGCTGTCTCCAGCGAGGATTGGGATGTGGTCTGAGCAGAGCAGGGATGCATGGTGGCACTGTCTCTCTGCACTCTGTATGAAACAGCAACAACACACATTCAGCGTTAATATCGGGCTCAATAGACCCTCTCTTACACCGTGCAATCAGTGTGTATATCATACCACCTCTTCAGACAGAATTGAGAAATAGGAACAGGAGTAGGCCATACGGCCCCCTCCCTGCTCCGCCATTTAGTATATCATGGCTGATCTGATCATGGACTCAGCTCCACTTCCCTGCCCGCTCCCCATAACCCTTTACTGAGTTATCGCTCAAAAATCTGTCTATATCCGCTTTAAATATATTCAATGACCCAGCATCCACAGCTCTCTGGGGTCGAGAATTCCATAGATTTACAACCCTCAGAGAAGAAATTCCTCCTCATCTCAGTTTTAAATGGACGGCCCCTTATTCTGAGACTATGTCCCCTAGTTTTAGTTTCCCCTATAAGCAGAAAGATCCTCTCTGCATCCACCTTGTCGAGACCCCTCATTATCTTCTATGTTTCAATAAGATCACCTCTCATTCTTCTAAACTCCAATGAGTAGAGACCCAACCTACTCAACCTATCTTCATAAGTCAACCCCCTCATCTCTGGAATCAACCTGGTGAACCTTCTCTGAACTGCCTCCAATGCAAGTATATCCTTTCGTAAATATGGAGACCAAAACTGCACGCAGTACTCCAGGTGTGTCCTCACCAATACCCTATATAATTGTAGCAAGACTTCCCTGCTTTTATATTCCATTCCCCTTGCAATAAAGGCCAACATTCCATTGGCCTTCCTGATCACTTGCTGTACCTGCATACTAACCTTTTGTGTTTCATGCACAAGTATCGTCAGAATTCTCTGTACTACAGCATTTTGCAATTTTTCTCCATTTAAATTATAATTTGCTTTTCTATTATTTCTGCCCAAGTGGATAGCCTCACATTTTTCCACATTATACTCCATCTGCCAAATTTTAGCCCAGTACTCACTTAACCTGTCTATGTCCCTTTGCAGATTTTTTGTGTCCTCCTCACAATTTGCTTTCCCACCCATCTTTGCATCGTCAGCAAACTTGGCTACATTACACTCGGTCCCTTCATCCAAGTCGTTAATACAGATTGTAAATAGTTGAGGCCCCAGCACTGATCCCTGCGGTACCTCACTAGTTACTGTTTGCCAACCGGAAAATGACCCATTTATCCCGACTCTCTGATTTCTGTTAGTTAGCCAATCCTCTATCCATGCTAATATATTACCCCCAACCCCAGGATTGTGGTCAGCTATCGTCCGAGGGTAATACTGTTTCTCAGATGAGCTTAAGGAATTCCCGAGATTGCCCGATACACGGGATTCACAGTTTGCTTAGGGGATGGGGCATGGGGAAACGCAAGGGCGCGGGAGTGAGAAAATAATCAAGCAATGGGAGCGAAAGAAACAGATCGGGAATGGCGGGGGAACAACATGAGGGACAGCAACAAGAATGGAGCCAGGAAACAAGCAGAAAGAGAGCAAGTGAGGCTGGAGGCAGAACAAAGTATCACCGACAGGGACACAGGAGGCCGAGCAGGGGGCAGGAGGAGAGTTAACAGAGTTGCACAAATACATCATGGGCCACCCCGACCTGTGTGAGAATACCACCGCAGGTCGGGGCTATAAATAGAGCTGGAGCACTGGGCCCTGGAACATCATGGGCTGTCCCGACCTGTGTGAGAACATCACCGCAGGTCAGGGCTATAAATAGAGCTGGAGCACCGGGGCCTGGAACATCATGGGCTGTCCCGACCTGTGTGAGAACATCACCACAGGTCGGGGCTATAGAGCTGGAGCACTGGGCCCTGGAACATCATGGGCTGTCCCGACCTGTGTGAGAACATCACCGCAGGTCGGGGCTATAAATAGAGCTGGAGCACTGGGCCCTGGAACATCATGGGCTGTCCCGACCTGTGTGAGAACATCACCGCAGGTCGGGGTTATAGAGCTGGAGCACCGGGCCCTGGAACATCATGGGCTGTCCCGACCTGTGTGAGAACATCACCGCAGGTCGGGGTTATAAATAGAGCTGGAGCACTGGGCCCTGGAACATCATGGGCTGTCCCGACCTGTGTGAGAACATCACCGCAGGTCGGGGCTATAAATAGAGCTGGAGCACTGGGCCCTGGAACATCATGGGCTGTCCCGACCTGTGTGAGAACATCACCACAGGTCGGGGCTATAAATAGAGCTGGAGCACTGGGCCCTGGAACATCATGGGCTGTCCCGACCTGTGTGAGAACATCACCGCAGGTCGGGGCTATAAATGGAGCTGGAGCACCGGGCCCTGGAACATCATGGGCTGTCCCGACCTGTGTGAGAACATCACCACAGGTCGGGGTTATAGAGCTGGAGCACCGGGCCCTGGAACATCATGGGCTGTCTCGACCTGTGTGAGAACATCACCGCAGGTCGGGGTTATAGAGCTGGAGCACTGGGCCCTGGAACATCATGGGCTGTCCCGACCTGTGTGAGAACATCACCACAGGTCGGGGCTATAGAGCTGGAGCACTGGGCCCTGGAACATCATGGGCTGTCCCGACCTGTGTGAGAACATCACCACAGGTCGGGGTTATAGAGCTGGAGCGCTGGGGCCTGGACCATCATGGGCTGTCCCGACCTGTGTGAGAACATCACCACAGGTCGGGGCTATAAATAGAGCTGGAGCACTGGGCCCTGGTACATCGTGGGCGGTGGTGCGGCGAATAAGGCTATGGGGCCCAGAAGCAGCACGGGCCAGCCCACACTGCGATATGTGTGCACTAGGTTCATGCAGCAGAGCTGGTCTCCAGTTGTCCTGGTTAACCCTTGCCACTGGACCAAGACCTAGCTCTGTCAAGCCCGTGTGGTGGCTGGTGTGCAACGGTCACCCCACGTTAAAAATATCCATGCACAGGCATCTTCCACCCACTCAATTGGAATTCAGGACTGGAACATCGGGTCCTTCATTGAAACATCAGTGAACTCATGTGGAAACAAGTCATCCTCGTTCGAGGGAGCGCCTGTGATGATGACAAATACACGGCAGTTCTGAGAAAATCTGCAAAGGCAGCGAGAACGGACAGCGACAAGGCTCCCTCCAAAGTTAACTGGGCCTTTCTCTCTCTCCCTCTCTCTCTCTGCTCACACTCTGTGGCCCATTCCCTCTCTCTGCTGTCTCTCTCTCTCTGCTCACACTCTGTCCCACTCCCTTTCTCCACTGTCGCTCTCTCTGCTCACACTCTGCGGCCCACTCTCTCTCTCCGCTGTCTCTCTCTCTCTGTTCACACTCTGTCCCACTCTGTGGCCCACTCTCTCCCTCCGCTGTCTCTCTCTCTCTCTCTCTCTCTCTCTGCGGCTCACTCCCTCTCCCCACTGTCTATCTCTCACTCTCTAATCCCATTTCCCTGCTCGTCCACTCTCAGGGAGGTCAGAGGGAGACATGCAGACAGGAGTATGTGATTGAGCAGGGCAGTTTGATAAGATTTGTTTGACCCCGGTCCAGACATGGATTGGGTCTGTAATGGATCCATTGGTAAGGATCAAGGCTTGCATGTCTTCGTGGAGCAGGCGGAGGATGGTGACGAGCTTTTGGGAGCAGCTGAAACGGAGGAGGACGCTCTATAGACCCTCATCGTTGACAGTGTCAAAGGCTTTGTAAGATCGAAGAAGGCCATGTATAAGGGCTGGTACTGTTCCTTGCATTTTTCCTGATTTTTGCAGCGCGACAGCACACTGTGACTCTGGGAGGAGCTCCTCAGCCACACCCAGCAGCATTGAAGCACTGACCACACTCGATCAGCTCCGCTGGGCAGGTCACATTGTTCGCATGCCAGACACGAGACTCCCAAAGCAAGCGCTCTACTCGGAACTCCTTCACGGCAAACGAGGTGGGCGGAGGAAACGCAACAAGGACACCCTCAAAGCCTCCCTGATAAAGTGCAACATCCCCACTGACACCTGGGAGTCCCTGGCCAAAGACCACCCTAAGTGGAGGAAGTGCAACCGGGAGAGCGCTGAGCACCTCGAGTCTCGTCGCCGAGAGCATGCAGAAATCAAGCGCAGGCAGCGGAAGGAGCGTGCGGCAAACCAGTCCCACCCTCCCCTTCCCTCAACCACTGTCTGTCCCACCTGTGACAGGGACTGTGGTTCTCGTATTGGACTGTTCAGCCACCTAAGGACTCATTTTTAGAGTGGAAGCAAGTCTTCCTCGATTCTGAGGGACTGCCGATGATGATGATTGATCAGATTGCTGTTCACTCACCGAGTTATCAGTGTGTGAATGGGTTACTGTTCCATACTCCTGTAACCCTTTCTAATAGTCGAATCTCCTCAGCCTCCTCTCAGCTTCCATGTTAAAACGCAGCCTGCTTGATTACAGCACGACAGGATTGCAGCATAGCAACCAGCCACAGCCCAGCACCAGGCAGGTGACCTGGCTCTGCGGTGCTACCTGTGTGAAGGTGCACTGCATGTGGCAACTTGCCATTTATTTACACAACAATGGGCACATTTACTGAACCTGGAAACTCGGCACAGAACCGCGGGCACAGAGAGTGGGACCGGCAGAGCGGGGGCGGGAGCCACGCAGGCAGAGGGCGCGAGAGAGACAGGCAGAGAAAGACAGGAGCAGGAATAGGACATAAAGCCCCCTCGAGCCTGCTCCGCCATTCAACAAGATCATGGCTGATCTGATCTTGGCCTTAACTCCACTTTTCTGCTGTTGCTCATAACCCTTAACCCCCCTATTGTTATGTATGTAAACATCACTAATATGCAAGACTTGCCACCAGGGGGCGCACCTGTGGGAGACCCAAGGGTCACCTGCACACCTATGGAAAGCAGGTATAAAAGGCTCCTCCTCACATGCTACCTCCTCAATCTGCAGTTACAATAAAGAGACCAAGGTTACAACAGTTTGAGCTTAAGATATACGGTCTTGTAGAGTTATTCTACACTTAACAATTGGCGACGAGTAACAGATCACGAACTTTCACGCAGTTATGGCTGCCATTGGTACTCTTGAGAGATTTGTTGAGGGTGATGATTGGGAAGCCTTCGTTGAGCATCTTGACCAATATTTCGTGGCCAACGAGCTGGAAAAGGAAGAAACCGCGATCAAGCGCAGGGCGATTCTCCTCACTGTTTGCGGGTCCACGATATATGGCCTCATCAAAAATCTGCTAGCACCGACGAAACCAACGGAAAAGACATATGAAGAGTTGTATTCGCTGGTTCAGGAACACCTCAAGCCGAAGGAGAGCATTTTGATGGCCAGGTATCGCTTTTACACGCACCATCGCTCCAAGGGCCAGGACGCGGCGAGCTATGTTGCCAACTTAAGATGCCTTGTGGGACCGTGCGTATTTGCTGGATTTTTGGGGGAAATGTTGTGGGACTTTTTCGTGCTTGGAATCTGCCACGAGGTCATCCTTCGTAAACTGCTGTCTGCCAAATCCCTCGATCTGAGCAAGGCCATCACGGTTGCCCATGCTTTCATGTCCACGAACGATAACACTAAACAGATATCATTGCAGCATCGGAACTCACCGGCAAGTACTGTGCATAAAATAACGCCTTCAGCGGGCAGAACTGTACATGGCAGGGCCTACACGCCCACAGAGGCCAGACCTAGGATGACTCCGAGTCCGCCGTGGGGCGATAATGCGAATCCATTAGCACCATGTTGGCGCCGCGGGGGGAATCATCGAGCCCATCAATGTTGATTCAGAGACCATGGTCCAGAACTTAAAGAAGGGTAACTTTGAAGGTATGAGGCGTGAATTGGCTAGGATAGTTTGGCGAATGATACCGAAGGGGTTGACTGTGGATTGGCAATGGCAGACATTTAGAGACCGCATGGATGAACTACAACATTTGTACATTCCTGTCTGGCGTAAAAATAAAAAAGGGAAGGTGGCTCAACCGTGGCTATCTAGGGAAATCAGGGATAGCATTAAAGCCAAGGAAGTGGCATACAAATTGGCCAGAAATAGCAGCGAACCCGGGGACTGGGAGAAATTTAGAACTCAGCAGAGGAGGACAAAGGGTTTGATTAGGGCAGGGAAAATGGAGTACGAGAAGAAACTTGCAGGGAACATTAAGACGGATTGCAAAAGTTTCTATAGATATGTAAAGAGAAAAAGGTTAGTAAAGACAAACGTAGGTCCGCTGCAGTCAGAATCAGGGGAAGTCATAACGGGGAACAAAGAAATGGCGGACCAATTGAACAAGTACTTTGGTTCGGTATTCACTGAGGAGGACACAAACAACCTTCCGGATATAAAAGGGGTCGGAGGGTCTAGTAAGGAGGAGAAACTGAGGGAAATCCTTATTAGTCGGGAAATTGTGTTGGGGAAATTGATGGGATTGAAGGCCGATAAATCCCCAGGGCCTGATGGACTGCATCCCAGAGTACTTAAGGAGGTGGCCTTGGAAATAGCAGATGCATTGACAGTCATTTTCCAACATTCCATTGACTCTGGATCAGTTCCTATGGAGTGGAGGGTAGCCAATGTAACCCCACTTTTTAAAAAAGGAGGGAGAGAGAAAACAGGGAATTATAGACCGGTCAGCCTGACATCGGTAGTGGGTAAAATGATGGAATCAATTATTAAGGATGTCATAGCAGTGCATTTGGAAAGAGGTAATATGATAGGTCCAAGTCAGCATGGATTTGTGAAAGGGAAATCATGCTTGACAAATCTTCTGGAATTTTTTGAGGATGTTTCCAGTAGAGTGGACAAGGGAGAACCAGTTGATGTGGTATATTTGGACTTTCAGAAGGCTTTCGACAAGGTTCCACACAAGAGATTAATGTGCAAAGTTAGAGCACATGGGATTGGGGGTAGTGTGCTGACATGGATTGAGAACTGGTTGGCAGACAGGAAGCAAAGAGTAGGAGTAAATGGGGACTTTTCAGAATGGCAGGCAGTGACTAGTGGGGTACCGCAAGGTTCTGTGCTGGGGCCCCAGCTGTTTACACTGTACATTAATGATTTAGACGAGGGGATTAAATGTAGTATCTCCAAATTTGCGGATGACACTAAGTTGGGTGGCAGTGTGAGCTGCGAGGAGGATGCTATGAGGCGGCAGAGCGACTTGGATAGGTTAGGTGAGTGGGCAAATGCATGGCAGATGAAGTATAATGTGGATAAATGTGAGGTTATCCACTTTGGTGGTAAATACAGAGAGACAGACTATTATCTGAATGGTGACAGATTAGGAAAAGGGGAGGTTCAAAGAGACCTGGGTGTCATGGTACATCAGTCATTGAAGGTTGGCATGCAGGTACTGCAGGCGGTTAAGAAAGCAAATGGCATGTTGGCCTTCATAGCGAGGGGATTTGAGTACAGGGGCAGGGAGGTGTTGCTACAATTGTACAGGGCCTTGGTGAGGCCACACCTGGAGTATTGTGTACAGTTTTGGTCTCCTAACCTGAGGAAGGACATTCTTGCTATTGAGGGAGTGCAGCGAAGGTTCACCAGACTGATTCCCGGGATGGCGGGACTGACCTATCAAGAAAGACTGGATCAACTGGGCTTGTATCCACTGGAGTTCAGAAGAATGAGAGGGGACCTCATAGAAACGTTTAAAATTCTGACGGGGTTCGACAGGTTAGATGCAGGAAGAATGTTCCCAATGTTCCCAGAACCAGGAGACACAGTCTAAGGATAAGGGGGAAGCCATTTAGGACCGAGATGAGGAGGAATTTCTTCACCCAGAGAGTGGTGAACCTGTGGAATTCTCTACCACAGAAAGTTGTTGAGGCCAATTCACTAAATATATTCAAAAAAGGAGTTAGATGAAGTCCTTACTACTCGGGGGATCAAGGGGTATGGTGAGAAAGCAGGGTACTGAAGTTTCATGTTCAGCCATGAACTCATTGAATGGCGGTGCAGGCTAGAAGGGCCGAATGGCCTACTCCTGCACCTATTTTCTATGTTTCTATGTTTCTAAGCACTACACGTGCAAGGGCTGCGAAATAATGGGGCACCTCCAGCAAATGTGCAAACGTGCTGCGACTCACCACGTGGCAGAGTCGGCAGAAGATGATCGATCCGGCGCAGATCACGCTGAACGAGTAAGAGAGGCAACTCAACCCGAGGCTGAAGAGGAAGTGTATGGGGTACACACCTTCACCACCAAAAGCCCTCCGCTAATGTTAAAAGTAAATTAAACGGCATTCCAGTTTCCATGGAATTGGACACGGGCATATCAGACCCACGGACTCCAAGATGGAGGCCATCAAGAATGCACCCAGACCACAGAATGTGACGGAGATGCGCTCGTTCCTTGGACTCAACTATTTTGTTAACTTTCTACCGGGTTTGAGCACTTTGCTGGAACCATTGCATTTATTGTTGACTGGGTTTGGGGGTAAAGCTTAAGAGACAGCCTTTAACAAGGCCAGAAACCTGCTATGTTCCAACAAGTTACTTGTATTGTATGACACGTTTAGATGCATCTTTGTACAGGGTCGGTTGTGTGTTGCAGTAAGCCAATGGGTCAGGCAAACTGCAACCAGTTGCATATGCGTCCAGAAGTTTATCTAAGGCTGAAAGAGCCTACACTATGGTTGAGAAAGAAGCATTAGCATGTGTATACGAGGTTGAGAAAATGCACCAATCCCTATTTGGGTTCCGGTTCGAGCTCGAAACTGACCACAAGCCGCTCATTTCGTTGTTCTCAGAAAGCAAAGGTATTAACACCAATGCTTTGTCCCGCATCCAAAGATGGGCACTAACATTATCTGTGTATGATTATGTAATCCACCACAGACCAGGCACTGAGAACTGTGCCTCAGTCGGTTGCCATTGCCCACCACTGGGGTGGAAATGGCGCAACCCACAGACTTGCTCCTTGTAATGGATGCTTTTGAGAGCGAGGGGTCACCCGTCACGGCTCGCCAGATCAGTACCTGGACTCGCCAGGACCCGGTGCTATCACTAGTAAAAAGCTGCATGCTCAATGGGAGCTGGTCGGCGGTCCCAGGGGAAATGCAAGACGAAATTAAGCTGTTCCACCAATGCAACGACGAAATGTCCATCCATCCGCGCTGCCTCCTATGGGGGATTTGTGTAATTTTGCGAAAAAAAGGCAGGGAAACGTTTATACGCGACCATCGCAGTACCCCCCCAGGCATAGTCATGATGATAGCTAGTGCCAGGTCACACGTTTGGTGGCCCGGCATTGACTTGGAGTTGGAGTCATGCGTACACCAATGTAACATTTGCTCACAGTTGAGCAATGCACCAAGGGAGGCCTTACTGAGTCTGTGGTCATGGCCATCCAAACCACGTAGATTTCGCTGGCCCCTTTCTAGGAAAAATGTTCCTAGTAGCAGTGGTTGCTTACTCTAAATGGACTGAATGTATAATAATGTCATCATGCCACCATTGAAAGCTTCCGGGCCATGTTTGCCACCTATGGTTTGCCCGACGTCCTTGTTAGTGACAATGGACCATGCTTCACCAGCTCTGAATTCAACGCGTTCATGACCCGCAATGGCATCAAGCATGTCAGGTATGTGCCATTTGAGCCTGCATCCAGTGATTAAGCGGAACGGGCAGTCCAAACCATCAAGCAGAGCTTGAAACGTGTGACTGACAGTTCCCTGCAGACCCGGTTATCTCGGATTCTGCTCAGCTACCTCACGCGACCTCACTCACTTACCTGGGTTCCCCCTGCAGAATCGCCAATGAAGAGAGCACTCAAAACCTGGCTCTCCTTAGTCCACCCGGACCTTCAATGATCACGTATAAACCCGGTGTCATCAGCATAACATATACCACGATCACGCATGGTTGTATCACGTGACATTGAGGTTAATGACCCTGTGTTTGTTCTTAATTATGGTCATGGTCCAAAATGGGTTGCTGGCTCTGTGTTAGCCAAGGAGGGGAATAGAGTGTTTGTTGTCAAACTTTTGAATGGACAAACGTGCAGAAAGTACTTGGATCAGACCAAACTGCGGTTCACTGACAACCAAGAACAGTTTGAAGAGGACATTCCCATCATTGATCCACCCACACACACCCAACCAGCAATCGACCTCGCTGTTAACCACGAGGATGAACCCACCATGCCCGACAGTCCGATCAGACCAGCCACACCGCAGTGCAGCAATGATCCGACCAACTCTCCCATGTCAGGACTTCAACTCAGGCGATCAACTCGGGAACGCAGAGCCCTGGATCGCCTCAATCTGTAAATAACTTGCACATAAGACTTTGGGGGGGGAATGATGTTATGTATGTAAACATCACCTAGGTGTAAGACTTGTCACCAGGGGCTGCACCTGTGGAAGACCCAAGGGTCACCTGCACACCCTGGGCAAGCAGGTATAAAAGGCAGTCTATCATGCTACCTCCTCACTCTGGAGTTACAATAGAGACACCAAGGTCACAACAGTTTGAGCTTATGGAGTCTTGTGGAGTTATTCTAAACGTAACACTATAAGTTGAAGAAAGAGAGAGCACAAAATCTGAGCTGCCTGTAAATTGTCCCTGACCCTCACGCTCTGCCTGTAAATGGTCCCTGACCCTCACACTCTGCCTGTAAATGGTCCGACCCTCACGCTCTGCCTGTAAATGGTCCCTGACCCTCTCACTCTGCCTGTAAATGGTCCCTGACCCTCTCACTCTGCCTGTAAATGGTCCCTGACCCTCACGCTCTGCCTGTAAATGGTCCCTGACCCTCACACTCTGCCTGTAAATGGTCACTGACCCTCTCACTCTGCCTGTAAATGGTCCCTGACCCTCTCGCTCTGCCTGTAAATGGTCCCTGACCCTCTCACTCTGCCTGTAAATGGTCCCTGACCCTCTCACTCTGCCTGTAAATGGTCCCTGACCCTCTCACTCTGCCTGTAAATGGACCCTGACCCTCTCACTCTGCCTGTAAATGGTCCCTGACCCTCTCGCTCTGCCTGTAAATAGTCACTGACCCTCTCACTCTGCCTGTAAATGGTCCCTGACCCTCTCGCTCTGCCTGTAAATGGTCCCTGACCCTCACGCTCTGCCTGTAAATGGTCCCTGACCCTCTCACTCTGCCTGTAAATGGTCCGACCCTCTCGCTCTGCCTGTAAATGGTCCCTGACCCTCTCGCTCTGCCTGTAAATGGTCCCTGACCCTCTCGCTCTGCCTGTAAATGGTCCCTGACCCTCACGCTCTGCCTGTAAATGGTCCCTGACCCTCACGCTCTGCCTGTAAATGGTCCCTGACCCTCTCACTCTGCCTGTAAATGGTCCGACCCTCTCGCTCTGCCTGTAAATGGTCCCTGACCCTCTCGCTCTGCCTGTAAATGGTCCGACCCTCTCGCTCTGCCTGTAAATGGTCCCTGACCCTCACACTCTGCCTGTAAATGGTCCCTGACCCCCTCGCTCTGCCTGTAAATGGTCCCTGACCCCCTCACTCTGCCTGTAAATGGTCCCTGACCCTCTCACTCTGCCTGTAAATGCTCTGACCCTCTCACTCTGCCTGTAAATGGTCCCTGACGCTCACACTCTGCCTGTAAATGGTCCCTGACCCTCTCACTCTGCCTGTAAATGGTCCCTGACCCTCACACTCTGCCTGTAAATGGTCCCTGACCCTCTCACTCTGCCTGTAAATGGTCCCTGACCCTCTCACTCTGCCTGTAAATGGACCCTGACCCTCTCACTCTGCCTGTAAATGGTCCCTGACCCTCTCGCTCTGCCTGTAAATAGTCACTGACCCTCTCACTCTGCCTGTAAATGGTCCCTGACCCTCTCGCTCTGCCTGTAAATGGTCCCTGACCCTCACGCTCTGCCTGTAAATGGTCCCTGACCCTCTCACTCTGCCTATAAATGGTCCGACCCTCTCGCTCTGCCTGTAAATGGTTCCTGACCCTCTCGCTCTGCCTGTAAATGGTCCCTGACCCTCTCGCTCTGCCTGTAAATGGTCCCTGACCTTCACGCTCTGCCTGTAAATGGTCCCTGACCCTCACGCTCTGCCTGTAAATGGTCCCTGACCCTCTCACTCTGCCTGTAAATGGTCTGACCCTCTCGCTCTGCCTGTAAATGGTCCCTGACCCTCTCGCTCTGCCTGTAAATGGTCCGACCCTCTCGCTCTGCCTGTAAATGGTCCCTGACCCTCACGCTCTGCCTGTAAATGGTCCCTGACCCTCTCACTCTGCCTGTAAATGGTCCGACCCTCTCGCTCTGCCTGTAAATGGTCCCTGACCCTCTCGCTCTGCCTGTAAATGGTCCGACCCTCTCGCTCTGCCTGTAAATGGTCCCTGACCCTCACACTCTGCCTGTAAATGGTCCCTGACCCCCTCGCTCTGCCTGTAAATGGTCCCTGACCCCCTCACTCTGCCTGTAAATGGTCCCTGACCCTCTCGCTCTGCCTGTAAATGGTCCGACCCTCTCACTCTGCCTGTAAATGGTCCCTGACCCTCTCACTCTGCCTGTAAATGGTCCCTGACCCTCTCACTCTGCCTGTAAATGCTCTGACCCTCTCACTCTGCCTGTAAATGGTCCCTGACCCTCACACTCTGCCTGTAAATGGTCCCTGACCCTCTCACTCTGCCTGTAAATGGTCCCTGACCCTCACACTCTGCCTGTAAATGGTCCCTGACCCTCTCACTCTGCCTGTAAATGGTCCCTGACCCTCTCACTCTGCCTGTAAATGGACCCTGACCCTCTCACTCTGCCTGTAAATGGTCCCTGACCCTCTCGCTCTGCCTGTAAATAGTCACTGACCCTCTCACTCTGCCTGTAAATGGTCCCTGACCCACTCGCTCTGCCTGTAAATGGTCCCTGACCCTCACGCTCTGCCTGTAAATGGTCCCTGACCCTCTCACTCTGCCTGTAAATGGTCCCTGACCCTCACACTCTGCCTGTAAATGGTCCCTGACCCTCTCACTCTGCCTGTAAATGGTCCCTGACCCTCTCACTCTGCCTGTAAATGGTCCCTGACCCTCTCACTCTGCCTGTCAATGATCCCTGACCCTCTCACTCTGCCTGTAAATGGTCCCTGACCCTCTCACTCTGCCTGTAAATGGTCCGACCCTCTCACTCTGCCTGTAAATGGTCCCTGACCCTCTCGCTCTGCCTGTAAATGGTCCCTGACCCTCTCACTCTGCCTGTAAATGATCCCTGACCCTCTCACTCTGCCTGTAAATGGTCCCTGACCCCCTCGCTCTGCCTGTAAATGGTCCCTGACCCTCTCGCTCTGCCTGTAAATGGTTCCTGACCCTCACGCTCTGCCTGTAAATGGTCCGACCCTCTCACTCTGCCTGTAAATGGTCCCTGACCCTCACACTCTGCCTGTAAATGGTCCCTGACCCTCTCACTCTGCCTGTAAACGGTTCCCGACTCTCATACACTAGCATTGCTAATCATGCTCACAATTCTCTCCCAGGCACTTGAGAATGAAAATGAAGTACAGGCCAAGATACCTATTATCCTGGGGACTGGGAGAAATTTAGAACTCAGCAGAGGAGGACAAAGGGTTTGATTAGGGCAGGGAAAATGGAGTATGAGAAGAAGCTTGCAGGGAACATTAAGACGGATTGCAAAAGTTTCCATAGATATGTAAAGAGAAAAAGGTTAGTAAAGACAAACGTAGGTCCCCTGCAGTCAGAATCAGGGGAAGTCATAACGGGGAACAAAGAAATGGCGGACCAATTGAACAAGTACTTTGGTTCGGTATTCACGAAGGAGGACACGAACAACCTTCCGGTTATAAAAGGGGTCGGGGGGTCTAGTAAGGAGGAGGAACTGAGGGAAATCCTTATTAGTCGGGAAATTGTGTTGGGGAAATTGATGGGATTGAAGGCCGATAAATCCCCAGGGCCTGATGAACTGCATCCCAGAGTACTTAAGGAGGTGGCCTTGGAAATAGTGGATGCGTTGACAGTCATTTTCCAACATTCCATTGACTCTGGATCAGCTCCTATGGAGTGGAGGGTAGCCAATGTAACCCCACTTTTTAAAAAAGGAGGGAGAGAGAAAACAGGGAATTATAGACCGGTCAGCCTGACATCGGTAGTGGGTAAAATGATGGAATCAATTATTAAGGATGTCATAGCAGTGCATTTGGAAAGAGGTGACATGATAGGTCCAAGTCAGCATGGATTTGTGAAAGGGAAATCATGCTTGACAAATCTTCTGGAATTTTTTGAGGATGTTTCCAGTAGAGTGGATAAGGGAGAACCAGTTGATGTGGTGTATTTGGACTTTCAGAAGGCGTTCGACAAGGTCCCACACAAGAGATTGATGTGCAAAGTTAAAGCACATGGGATTGGGGGTAGTGTACTGACATGGATTGAGAACTGGTTGTCAGACAGGAAGCAAAGAGTAGGAGTAAATGGGTACTTTTCAGAATGGCAGGCAGTGACTAGTGGGGTACCGCAAGGTTCTGTGCTGGGGCCCCAGCTGTTTACACTGCACATTAATGATTTAGATGAGGGGATTAAATGTAGTATCTCCAAATTTGCGGATGACACTAAGTTGGGTGGCAGTGTGAGCTGCGAGGAGGATGCTGTGAGGCTGCAGAGCGACTTGGATAGGTTAGGTGAGTGGGCAAATGCATGGCAGATGAAGTATAATGTGGATAAATGTGAGGTTATCCACTTTGGTGGTAAAAACAGAGAGACAGACTATTATCTGAATGGTGACAGATTAGGAAAAGGAGAGGTGCAACGAGACCTGGGTGTCATGGTACATCAGTCATTGAAGGTTGGCATGCAGGTACAGCAGGCGGTTAAGAAAGCAAATGGCATGTTGGCCTTCATAGCAAGGGGATTTGAGTACAGGGGCAGGGAGGTGTTGCTACAGTTGTACAGGGCATTGGTGAGGCCACACCTGGAGTATTGTGTACAGTTTTGGTCTCCTAACCTGAGGAAGGACATTCTTGCTATTGAGGGAGTGCAGCGAAGGTTCACCAGACTGATTCCCGGGATGGCGGGACTGACCTATCAAGAAAGACTGGATCAACTGGGCTTGTATTCACTGGAGTTCAGAAGAATGAGAGGGGACCTCATAGAAACATTTAAAATTCTGACGGGGTTAGACAGGTTAGATGCAGGAAGAATGTTCCCAATGTTGGGGAAGTCCAGAACCAGAGGTCACAGTCTAAGGATAAAGGGTAAGCCATTTAGGACCGAGATGCGGAGGAACTTCTTCACCCAGAGAGTGGTGAACCTGTGGAATTCTCTACCACAGAAAGTTGTTGAGGCCAATTCACTAAATATATTCAAAAAGGAGTTAGATGAGGTCCTTACTACTAGGGGGATCAAGGGGTATGGCGAGAAAGCAGGAATGGGGTACTGAAGTTGAATGTTCAGCCATGAACTCATTGAATGGCGGTGCAGGCTAGAAGGGCCGAATGGCCTACTCCTGCACCTATTTTCTATGTTTCTATGTTTCTATCTCCACAGCTCACAAGCAACATCCTTAAACTCTTGCCTGACAGTCGCAGTCACCAAAAGCCATCATGTACAAAACATAATCCACCAGGCCGGTGTGAGCGCACTGCTGGCCTTCAGCACTGATACAGTATCTCATATAGAGGTCACTGCTCTTCCCTCAGCCTCTCCACCTCTGACCCACAGTGTCCTTTAGAATCAGGGTCAATACCTGGCAGTCTCTTGCCCTTCCATCTGCTCTTCCAGCTCTCCAGGGTCCTTGATGAACCCAGCCACCAGCTCCTCAGGGTCCTTGGTGATGGGCTGACCCATCTGCTCTTCCAGCTCTCCAGGGTCCTTGCTGGGCCCATCCCGCGGACTCTCCACTTCCAAACTACAGTCCATCTGAAATCACAAAGCATTTTTACAATTCTACAAAAAATCAATCAACTGATGGGAGTTTTAAATTAATCTGGTCAATGAGAACATAATAGGAGCAGGATGAGGCCATACGACCCCTCGAGCCTGCTCCGCCATTTAATATGATCATGGCTGATCCGATCATGGACTCAGGTCCACTTCCCCGCCCGTTCCCCATAACCCCTTATTCCCTTATCGGTTAAGAAACTGTCTATCTCTGACTTAAATTTATTCAATGTCCCAGCTTCCACTGCTCTCTGAGTCAGCAAATTCCACAGATTTACAACCCTGTGAGTGAAGAAATTCCTCCTCATCTCAGTTTTAAATGGGCGGCCCCTTATTCTAAGATTCTGTCCCCCAGTTCGAGTCTACCCTATCAGTGGAAACATCCTCTCTGCATCCACCTTGTCAAGCCCCCTCATAATCTTGTATGTTTCGATAAGATCACCTCTCATTCTTCTGAATTTCAATGAGCAGAGGCCCAACCTACTCAATCTTTCCTCATAAGTCAACCCCCTCACCTCCGGAATGAGGTGTCACGAGTATCTCCCCCTCCGTGGTTACTCACTGCTGTTTCCAGCAACATTGCCAGGGTCGGGTCAGGCCCAGGCTCAGGCCCACCACAACAATGGGCCCCTTCTAGAACTCAACGACCCGCCAGCAACATCTTCCTTCTGCATTCCAAAGTGGGGCGTGGTGCCAGCAACTCGTGAGGCAACCAGGGCTGGGCTCACAACACCCTCTCACCGGGTGAAGGAAATGTTCAACAGTGCACACCCGGAGATTGAGCGACAACCAACACCCAATGGAGGGAAAGTCCTCGGTCAGCATTTTCCACTTGGATACGATAATGGGACACGGCCCAGCCTGTATCTCACTCCCGGGTATCCGTTATTCTATATATAAATCCCCCAACCCCTCGATTAGATACCACCCTGTAACTCACTCCCGGGATCGGATATTCGATATAGAAACCTCCCGAACCCCTCGATTAGATACCACCCTGTAACTCACTCCTGGGATCGGATATTCGATACAGAAAACCCTGAACCCCTCGATTAGATACCACCCTGTAACTCACTCCCGGGATCGGATATTCGATATAGAAACCTCCCGAACCCCTCGATTAGATACCACCCTGTAACTCACTCCTGGGATCGGATATTCGATATAGAAAACCCTGAACCCCTCGATTAGATACTACCCTGTAACTCACTCCCGGGATCGGATATTCGATATAGAAACCCCCTGAACCCCTCGATTAGATACCACCCTGTAACTCACTCCTGGGATCGGATATTCGATATAGAAACCCCCTGAACCCCTCGATTAGATACCACTCTGTAACTCACTCCCGGGATCGGATATTCGATATAGAAACCCCCTGAACCCCTCGATTAGATACCACCCTATAACTCACTCCCGAGATCGGATATTCGATATAGAAACCCCCTGAACCCCTCGATTAGATACCACCCTGTAACTCACTCCTGGGATCGGATATTCGATATAGAAACCCCCTGAACCCCTCGATTAGATACCACCCTGTAACTCACTCCTGGGATCGGATATTCGATATAGAAACCCCCTGAACCCCTCGATTAGATACCACCCTGTAACTCACTCCCGGGATCGGATATTCGATATAGAAAACCCTGAACCCCTCGATTAGATACCACCCTGTAACTCACTCCCGGGATCGGATATTCGATATAGAAACCTCCCGAACCCCTCGATTAGATACCACCCTGTAACTCACTCCTGGGATCGGATATTCGATATAGAAAACCCTGAACCCCTCAATTAGATACTACCCTGTAACTCACTCCCGAGATCGGATATTCGATATAGAAACCCCCTGAACCCCTCGATTAGATACTATCCTGTAACTCACTCCCGGGATCGGATATTCGATATAGAAACCCCCCGAACCCCTCGATTAGATACCACCCTGTAACTCACTCCTGGGATCGGATATTCGATATAGAAAACCCTGAACCCCTCGATTAGATTACAGCCTGCAACTCACTCCCGGGTATCCGTTATTGTATATATAAACCCCCCCGAATCCCTCGATTAGATTCCAGCCTGCAACTCACTCCTGGGATCGGATATTCTATATATAAACCCCCCGATTAGATTCCAGCCTGTAACTCACTCCTGGGATCGGATATTCTATATATAAACCCCCCGATTAGATTCCAGCCTGTAACTCATCCCCGGGATCGGATATTCTATATATAAACCTCATGAGAACCAGTGGATGTGGTGTATTTGGACTTTCAAAAGGCTTTTGACAAGGTCCCACACAAGAGATTGCTGTGAAAAATTAAAGCACGTGGTATTGGGGGTAATATACTGACGTGGATAGAGAACTGGTTGGCAGACAGGAAGCAGAGAGTCGGGATAACCGGGTCCTTTTCAGAATGGCAGGCAGTGACTAGTGGGGTGCTGCAGGGCTCAGTGCTGGGACCTCAGCCCTTTACAATATACATTAATGATTTGGATGAAGGAATTGAGTGTAATATCTCCAAGTTTGCAGATGACACTAAACTGGGTGGCAGTGTGAGCTGTGAGGAGGACGCTAAGAGGCTGCAGGGTGACTTGGACAGGTTAGGTGAGTGCGCAAATGCATGGCAGATGCAGTATAATGTGGATAAATGTGAGGTTATCCACTTTGGTGGCAAAAACACAAAGGCAGAATTTTATTTGAATGGCGCCAGATTAGGAAAAGGGGAGGTGCAACGAGACCTGGGTGTCATGATACATCAGTCATTGAAAGTTGGCATGCAGGTACAGCAGGCGGTGAAGAAGGCAAATGGTATGTTGGCCTTCCTTGCTAGGGGATTTGAGTATAGGAGCAGGGAGGTCTTACTGCAGTTGTACAGGGCCTTGGTGAGGTCTCACCTGGAATATTGTGTTCAGTTTTGGTCTCCTAATCTGAGGAAGGACGTTCTTGCTATTGAGGGAGTGCAGCGAAGATTCACCAGACTGATTCCCGGGATGGCTGGACTGACATATGAGGAGAGACTGGATCAACTGGGCCTTTATTCACTGGAGTTTAGAAGGATGAGGAGATCTCATAGGAACATATAAGACGGGACTGGACAGGTTAGATGCAGGAAGAATGTTCCCAATGTTGGGGAAGTCCAGACCCAGGGGACACAGTCTAAGGATAAGGGGTAAGCCATTTGGGACTGAGATGAGGAGAAACTTCTTCACTCAGAGAGTTGTAAACCTGTGGAATTCTCTACCGTAGAGAGTTGTTGATGCCAGTTCATTGGATATATGCAAGAGAGAGTTAGATATGGCCCTTACGGCCAAAGGGATCAAGGGGTATGGAGAGAAAGCATGAAAGGGGTACTGAGGTGAATGATCAGCCATGATCTTATTGAATGATGAGGGAGGCTCGAAGGGCCAAATGGCCTACTCCTGCACCTATTTTCTATGTTTCTATGAACTCCGCAATTAGATTCCAGCCTGTAACTCACCCCCAGGATCGGATATTCTATATATAAACCTCCTGAACCCCTCGATTAGATTCCAGCCTGTAACTCACTCCCGGGATCGGATATTATATATATATAAACCCCCCAATAGATTCCAGCCTGTAACTCACTCCCGTGTATCTGTTATTCTATATTTAAACCCCCCGAATTCCTCGATTAGATTCCAGCCTGTAACTCACTCCCGGGATCGGGGGATATTCTATATATAAACCCCCTGAACCCCTCGGTTAGATTCCAGTCTGTAACTCACTCCCGGGTATCTGTTATTCTGTATATAACCCCCCGAACCTCTCGATTAGATTCCGGCCTGTAACTCACTCCCGGGATCGGATATTATATATATATAAACCCCCGAATAGATTCCAGCCTGTAACTCACTTCCGGGTATCTGTTATTCTATATATAACCCCCCCGAACCCTTCGATTAGATTCCAGCCTGTAACTCACTCCCGGGTATCTGTTATTCTATATATAAATCAGGCAATCAGTTTCCCCCTCGCCCAATCCCCCTCCCAAATGTTAGAATCATAGAAATTTACAGCACGGAAGGAGGCCATTTCGGCCCATCATGTCTGTGCCGGCCAACAAAGAGCTATCCAGCCTAATCCCACTTTCCAGCTCTCGGTCCGTAGCCCTGTAGGTTACGGCACTTCAAATGCACATCCAGGTACTTTTTTAATGTGGTGAGGGTTTCTGCCTCTACCACCCTTTCAGGCAGTGAGTTCCAGATCCCCACCACCCTCTGCATGAAAAAATTTCCCTCAAATCCCCTCTAAACCTTCTACCAATTACTTTAAATTTATGCCCCCTGGTTGCTGACCCCTCTGCTAAGGGAAGTAAGCCCTTTCTATCCACTTTATCTAAGCCCTCATAATTTTATACACCTCAACGAGGTCTCCCCTCAGCCTCCTCTGTTCCAATGAAAACAAACCACAGCCTGTCCAATCTTTCCTCATAGCTCAAATTCTCCACTCCCGGCAACATCCTCTTAAATCTCCTCTGTATCCTCTCCAGTGCAATCACGTCCTTCCTGTAATGTGGTGACCAGAACTGCACGCAGTACTCCAGCTGTGGCCTAACCAGTGTTTTATACAGTTCAAGCACAACCTGCCTGCTCTTGTATTCTATGCCTTGGTTAATAAAGGCAACTATTCCATATGCCTTCTTAACCACCTTATCTACCTGGCCTGCTACCTTCAGGGAACTGTGTATATACATTCCAAGGTCCCTTTGTTCCTCTACATTTCTCAATTTCCTACCATTTAATGTGTATTCCCTTTCCTTGTTAGCCCTCCCCAAGTGCATTACCTCACACCAGATTAAATTCCATTTGCCACTGTGCTGCCCACCTGACCAGTTGATTGATATCTTCCTGCTGCCCGCAGCTTTCTTCTTCATTGTCAACCACACAGCCGATTTTAGTATCATCTGTAAACTTCTTAATCATACCCACTATATTCAAGTCTAGATCATTGTTCCTCAAAACAATGTCAGGGTACAGTTCCTCTATACAGTGTCAGGGTACAGTCCCTCTATACGGTGTCAGGGTACAGTTCCATATAGTGTCAGGGCACAGTTCCATATACAGTGTCAGGGCACAGTTCCTCGATACAGTGTCAGGGTACAGTTCCTCCATACAGTGTCAGGGTACAGTTCCTCTATACAGTGTCAGGTTACAGTTCCTCTATACAGTGTCAGGGTACGGTTCATCTATACCGTGTCAGGGTACAGTCCCTCTATACGGTGTCAGGGTACAGTTCCATATAGTGTCAGGGCACAGTTCCATATACAGTGTCAGGGCACAGTTCCTCGATACAGTGTCAGGGTACAGTTCCTCTATACAGTGTCAGGGTACAGTCCCTCTATACGGTGTCAGGGTACAGTTCCATATAGTGTCAGGGCACAGTTCCATATACAGTGTCAGGGCACGGTTCCTCGAAACAGTGCCAGGATACAGTTCCGCGAAACAATGTCGGGGTACAGTTCCATATACAATGTCGGGGTACAGTTCATCTATAGTGTTGGGGTACAGTTCCATATACAGTGTCGGGGTACAGTTCCTCAACAGTGTCGGATATAAAAGGGGTCGGAGGGTCTAGTAAGGAGGAGGAACTGAGGGAAATCCTTATTAGTCGGGAAATTGTGTTGGGGAAATTGATGGGATTGAAGGCCGATAAATCCCCAGGGCCTGATGGACTGCATCCCAGAGTACTTAAGGAGGTGGCCTTGGAAATAGTGGATGCATTGACAGTCATTTTCCAACATTCCATTGACTCTGGATCAGTTCCTATGGAGTGGAGGGTAGCCAATGTAACCCCACTTTTTAAAAAAGGAGGGAGAGAGAAAACAGGGAATTACAGACCGGTCAGCCTGACATCGGTAGTGGGTAAAATGATGGAATCAATTATTAAGGATGTCATCGCAGTGCATTTGGAAAGAGGTAATATGATAGGTCCAAGTCAGCATGGATTTGTGAAAGGGAAATCATGCTTGACAAATCTTCTGGAATTTTTTGAGGATGTTTCCAGTAGAGTGGACAAGGGAGAACCAGTCGATGTGGTATATTTGGACTTTCAGAAGGCTTTCGACAAGGTCCCACACAAGAGATTAATGTGCAAAGTTAAAGCACATGGGATTGGGGGTAGTGTGCTGACATGGATTGAGAACTGGTTGTCAGACAGGAAGCAAAGAGTAGGAGTAAATGGGGACTTTTCAGAATGGCAGGCAGTGACTAGTGGGGTACCGCAAGGTTCTGTGCTGGGGCCCCAGCTGTTTACACTGTACATTAATGATTTAGACGAGGGGATTAAATGTAGTATCTCCAAATTTGCGGATGACACTAAGTTGGGTGGCAGTGTGAGCTGCAAGGAGGATTCTATGAGGCTGCAGAGCGACTTGGATAGGTTAGGTGAGTGGGCAAATGCATGGCAGATGAAGTATAATGTGGATAAATGTGAGGTTATCCACTTTGGTGGTAAAAACAGAGAGACAGACTATTATCTGAATGGTGACAGATTAGGAAAAGGAGAGGTGCAACGAGACCTGGGTGTCATGGTACATCAGTCATTGAAGGTTGGCATGCAGGTACAGCAGGCGGTTAAGAAAGCAAATGGCATGTTGGCCTTCATAGCGAGGGGATTTGAGTACAAGGGCAGGGAGGTGTTGCTACAATTGTACAGGGCCTTGGTGAGGCCACACCTGGAGTATTGTGTACAGTTTTGGTCTCCTAACCTGAGGAAGGACATTCTTGCTATTGAGGGAGTGCAGCGAAGGTTCACCAGACTGATTCCCGGGATGGCGGGACTGACCTATCAAGAAAGACTGGATCAACTGGGCTTGTATTCACTGGAGTTCAGAAGAATGAGAGGGGACCTCATAGAAACGTTTAAAATTCTGACGGGGTTAGACAGGTTAGATGCAGGAAGAATGTTCCCAATTTTGGGGAAGTCCAGAACCAGGGGACACAGTCTAAGGATAAGGGGGAAGCCATTTAGGACTGAGATGAGGAGGAATTTCTTCACCCAGAGAGTGGTGAACCTGTGGAATTCTCTACCACAGAAAGTTGTTGAGGCCAATTCACTAAATATATTCAAAAAGGAGTTAGATGTAGTCCTTACTACTAGGGGAATCAAAGGGTATGGTGAGAAAGCAGGAATGGGGTACTGAAGTTGCATGTTCAGCCATGAACTCATTGAATGGCGGTGCAGGCTAGAAGGGCCGAATGGCCTACTCCTGCACCTATTTTCTGTGTTTCTATGTTTCTATTGGGATACAGTTCCTCTATACAGTGTCAGGGTACAGTTCCTCTATACAGTATCAGGGTACAGTTCCTCCATACAGTGTCAGGGTACAGTTCCTCCATACAGTGTCAGGGTACAGTTCCTCTATACAGTGTGAGGGTACTGTTCCACTATACAGTGTCGGGATACTGTTCCTCTCTACATTGTGAGGGTACAGTTCCTCTATACAGTGTCAGGGTACAGTTCCTCCATACAGTGTCAGTGTACAGTTCCTCCATACAGTGTCAGGGTACAGTTCCTGTATACAGTGTCAGGGTACAGTTCCTCTCTGCAGTTTGAGGGTACTGTTCCACTATACAGTGTCAGGGTACTGTTCCTCTATACAGTGTGAGGGTACTGTTCCTGTATACAGTGTGAGGGTACTGTTCCTGTATACAGTGTCAGGGTACTGTTCCTGTATACAGTGTCAGGGTACTGTTCCTCTATACAGTGTCAGGGTACAGTTCCGCGAAACAATGCCGGGGTACAGTTCCACATACAATGTCGGGGGACAGTTCCTCTGTACAGTGTCGGGATACAGTTCCGCAAAACAGTGTTGGGGTACAGTTCCATATACAATGCCGGGGTACAGTTCCTCTATACAGTGTTGGGGTACAGTTCATCTATACAATGTCGGGGTACAGTTCCCCTATACAGTGTCAGGGTGCAGTTCCTCTATACAGTATCAGGGTACAGTTCCTCTATACAGTGTCAGGGTACAGTTCCTCTATACAGTGTCGGGGTACAGTTCATCTATACAATGTTGGGGTACAGTACGCCTATACAGTGTCGAGGTACAGTTCCGCGAAACAATGCCGGGGTACAGTTCCTCTATACAGTGTCGGGGTACAGTTCATCGATACAATGTCGGGGTACAGTTCACCTATACAGTGTCGGGGTACAGTTCCTCTATACAGTATTGGGATACAATTCCTCTATACAGTGTCAGGGTACAGTTCCTCTATACAGTATCAGGGGACAGTTCCTCTATACAGTGTCGGGGTACAGTTCCTCAATACAGTGTCAGGATACAGTCCCTCCATACAGTGTCAGGGTACAGTTCCTCTATACAGTGTCAGGGTACAGTTCCTCTACACAGTGTCAGGGTACAGTTCCTCGATACAATGTCACGGTACAGCTCCATATATAATGTCAGGGTACAGTTCCATATACAAGGTCAGGGTATAGTTCCATATACAAGGTCAGGGTATAGTTCCTCTATACAGTGTGAGGGTACTGTTCCTCTATACAGTGTCGGGGTACTGTTCCTCTATACAGTGTCAGAGCACGGTTCCTCTATACAGTGCCAGGGTACAGTTCCGCGAAACAATGGAGGGGTACAGTTCCATATACAGTGTCGGGGTACAGTTCCTCTCTACAGTGTTGGGGTACAGTTCCTCTCTACAGTATCAGGGTACAGTTCCTCTATACAGTGTCAGGGTACAGTTCTTCTATACAGTATCGGGGTACAGTTCCTCCATACAGTGTCGGGGTACAGTTCCTCTATACAGTGTCAGTGTACAGTTCCTCTATACAGTGTCGGGGTACAGTTCCTCTATACAGTGTCAGTGTACAGTTCCTCTATACAGTGTCAGGGTACAGTTCCTCTATACAGTGTCAGGATACAGTCCCTCCATACAGTGTCAGGGTACAGTTCCGCTATACAGTGTCAGGGTACAGTTCCATATACAGTGCCAGGGCACGGTTCATCTATACAGTGTCAGGGTACAGTTCCTGTATACAGTGTCAGCGTACAGTTCCTCGATACAATGTCACGGTACAGCTCCATATATAATGTCAGGGTACAGTTCCATATACAAGGTCAGGGTATAGTTCCACATACAAGGTCAGGGTATAGTTCCTCTATACAGTGTGAGGGTACTGTTCCTCTATACAGTGTCAGGGTACAGTTCCATATACAGTGTCAGAGCACGGTTCCTCTATACAGTGCCAGGGTACAGTTCCGCGAAACAATGGAGGGGTACAGTTCCATATACAGTGTCGGGGTACAGTTCCTCTCTACAGTGTCGGGGTACAGTTCCTCTCTACAGTATCAGGGTACAGTTCCTCTATACAGTGTCAGGGTACAGTTCTTCTATACAGTATCGGGGTACAGTTCCTCCATACAGTGTCGGGGTACAGTTCCTCTATACAGTGTCAGTGTACAGTTCCTCTATACAGTGTCGGGGTACAGTTCCTCTATACAGTGTCAGTGTACAGTTCCTCTATACAGTGTCAGGGTACAGTTCCTCTATACAGTGTCAGGGTACAGTTCCGCTATACAGTGTGAGGGTACTGTTCCTCTATACAGTGTCAGGGTACAGTTCCTCCATACAGTGTCAGGTTACAGTTCCTCCATACAGTGTCAGGGTACAGTTCCTGTATACAGTGTCAGGGTACAGTTCCGCTATACAGTGTGAGGGTACTGTTCCTCTATACAGTGTGAGGGTACAGTTCCTCCATACAGTGTCAGGGTACAGTTCCTCCATACAGTGTCAGGGTACAGTTCCTGTATACAGTGTCAGGGTACTGTTCCGCTATACAGTGTGAGGGTACTGTTCCTCTATACAGTGTGAGGGTACAGTTCCTCCATACAGTGTCAGGGTACAGTTCCTCCATACAGTGTCAGGGTACAGTTCCTCCATACAGTGTCAGGGTACAGTTGCTCCATACAGTGTCAGGGTACAGTTCCTCCATACAGTGTCAGGGTACAGTTGCTACATACAGTGTCAGGGTACAGTTCCTGTATACAGTGTGAGGGTACAGTTCCTCCATACAGTGTCAGGGTACAGTTCCTCCATACAGTGTCAGGGTACAGTTCCTGTATACAGTGTCGGGGTACCGTTCCTCTATACAGTGTGAGGGTACTGTTCCTCTATACAGTGTCAGGGCACGGTTCCTCTATACAGTGCCAGGATGCAGTTCCGCGAAACAATATCGGGGTACAGTTCCATATACAATGTAGGGGGACAGTTCCTCTATACAGTGTCGGGGTACAGTTCCTCAAAACAGTGTTTGGGCACAGTTCCATATACAATATCGGGGTACAGTTCCTCAATACAGTGCCAGGGTACAGTTCCGCGAAACAATGCCGGGGTACAGTTCCTCTATACAGTGTCGGGGTACAGTTCCGCAAAACAGTGTCGGGGTACAGTTCCATATACAGTGTCGGTGTACAGTTCATCCATACAGTGGCAGGGTGCAGTTCCATATACAATGCCGGGGTACAGTTCATCTATACAGTGTCAGGATACAGTCCCCCCATACAGTGTCGGGGTACAGTTCAATACACAATGTCGGGGTACAGTTCCTCTATACAGCGTCAGGGCACAGTTCAATATACAGTGTCGGGGTACAGTTCCTCCATACAGTGTCGGGGTACAGTTCCTCAAAACAGTGTTTGGGCACAGTTCCATATACAATATCGGGGTACAGTTCCTCTATACAGTGCCAGGGTACAGTTCCGCGAAACAATGCCGGGGTACAGTTCCTCTATACAGTGTCGGGGTACAGTTCCGCAAAACAGTGTCGGGGTACAGTTCCATATACAGTGTCGGTGTACAGTTCATCCATACAGTGGCAGGGTGCAGTTCCATATACAATGCCGGGGTACAGTTCATCTATACAGTGTCAGGATACAGTCCCCCCATACAGTGTCGGGGTACAGTTCAATACACAATGTCGGGGTACAGTTCCTCTATACAGCGTCAGGGCACAGTTCAATATACAGTGTCGGGGTACAGTTCCTCCATACAGTGTCGGGGTACAGTTCCGCTCTACAGTGCCGGTGTACAGTTCCTCTCTACAGTGTCAGGGTACAGTTCCATATACAATGTCAAGGGACAATTCCTCTATACAGTGTCGGGGTACAGTTCCCCCATACAGTGTCGGGGTACAGTTCCTCTCTACAGTGTCAGGGTACAGTTCCTCTATACAATGCCAGGGGACAGTTCCTCTATACAGTGTCAGGGTACAGTTCCATATACAATGTCAGGGTACAGTTCCTCTATACAGTGTTGGGGTATAGTTCCATATACAGTGTCGGGGTACAGTTCATCCATACAGTGTCAGGGTGCAGTTCCATATACAATGTCGGGGTACAGTTCATCTATACAGTGTCAGGATACAGTCCCCCCATACAGTGTCGGGGTACAGTTCAATATACAATGTCGGGGTACAGTTCCTCCATACAGTGTTAGGGTACAGTTCCGCTCTACAATGCCAGGGTACAGTTCGTCTATACAGCGTCAGGGTACAGTTCCATATACAATGTCAGGGTACAGTTCCTCTATACAGTGTCAGGGTACAGTTCCTCTATACAGTGTCAGGGTACAGTTCCATATACAATGTCGGGGTACAGTTCCTCTATACAATGTCAGGGTACAGTTCCTCTATCCAGTGTCGGGATACAGATCCTCTATACAGTGCCTGGGTAAAGTTCCTCGATACAATGTCGGGGTACAGCTCCTCCATACAGTGTCAGGGTGCAGTTCCTCTATACAGTGTCAGGGTACAGTTCATCTATACAGTGTCGGGGTACAGTTCCTCTATACAGTTTCAGAGTACAGTTCCATATACAGTGTCAGGGTACAGTTCCATATACAGTGTCAGGGTACAGTTCCATATACAATATCAGGGTACAGTTCCTCTATACAGTGTCAGTACAGTTCCTCTATACAGTGTCGGGGTACAGTTCCTCTATACAGTGTCGGGGTACAGTTCCATATCCAATGTCAGGGTACAGTTCCTCTGTACAGTGTCAGGGTACAGTTTCATATACAATGTCAGGGCACAGTTCCTCTATACAGTGTCAGGGTAGAGTTCCATAAACAATGTAAGGGACAGTTCCATAAACAATGTCAGGGTACAGTTCCTCTATACAGTGTCGGGGTACAGTTCCATATACAATATCAGGGTACAGTTCCTCTATACAGTGTCAGGGTACAGGTCCTCGATACAATGTCAGGGTACAGTTCCTCTATACAGTGTCGGGGTACAGTTCCATATACAATATCAGGGTACAGTTCCTCTATACAGTGTCAGGGTACAGTTCCTCTATACAGTGTCGGGGTACAGTTCCATATCCAATGTCAGGGTACAGTTCCTCTGTACAGTGTCAGGGTACAGTTTCATATACAATGTCAGGGCACAGTTCCTCTATACAGTGTCAGGGTACAGTTCCATAAACAATGTCAGGGTACAGTTCCTCTATACAGTGTCGGGGTACAGTTCCATATACAATATCAGGGTACAGTTCCTCTATACAGTGTCGGGGTACAGGTCCTCGATACAATGTCGGGGTACAGTTCCCCTATACAGTGTCAGGGTACAGTTCCATATACAATGTCAGAGTACAGTTCCTCTATACAGTGTCGTGGTACAGTTCCTCTATACAGTGTCGGGATACAGGTCCTCTTTGCAGTGTTGGGGTACAGTTCCTCTGTACAGTGTCGGGGTACAGTTCCATATAAAATGTCAGGGTACCGTTCCTATGTACAGTGTCAGGTACAGTTCCATATACAATGTCAGGGTACAGTTCCTCTATACAGTGTCAGGGTACAGTTCCATATACAATGTCAGGGTACAGTTCCTCTATACAGTGTCAGGGTACAGTTCCTCTATACAGTGTCAAGGTACAGTTCCATATACAATGTCAGGGTACAGTTCCTCTATACAGTGTCAGGGTACAGTTCCTCTATACAGTGTCAGGGTACAGTTCCATATACAATGTCGGGGTACAGTTCCTCTATACAATGTCAGGGTACAGTTCCTCTATCCAGTGTCGGGATACAGATCCTCTATACAGTGCCTGGGTAAAGTTCCTTGATACAATGTCGGGGTACAGCTCCTCCAGCAGTGTCAGGGTGCAGTTCCTCGATACAATGTCGGGGTACAGTTCCACATACAGTGTCAGGCTACAGTTCCTCTGTACAGTGTCAGAATACAGTTCCATATCCAATGTCAGGGCACAGTTCCTCTATACAGTGTCAGGGTACAGTTCCATATACAATGTCAGGGTACAGTTCCTCTATGCAGTGTCAGGGTAAAGTTCCTCTTTATAGTGTCGGGGTACAGTTCCTCTATACAGTGTCAGGGTACAGTTCCTCTGTAGAGTGTCAGGGTACAGTTCCTCAATACAGTGTCGGGCTACAGTTCCATATACAATGTCGGGGTACAGTTCCCCTATACAATGTCAGGGTACAGTTCATCTCTACAGTGTCGGGGTACAGTTCCTCTATACAGTGTCAGGGTACAGTACCATTTACAATGTCAGGGTACAGTTCCTCTATACAGTGTCAGGGTACAGTTCACATTTACAATGTCAGGGTACAGTACCTCGATACAATGTCAGGGTACACTTCCACTATACAGTGTCGGGGTACAGTTCATCTATACAGTGTCGGGGTACAGTTCATCGATACAATGTCGGGGTACAGTTTCTCTATACAGTGTTGGGGTACAGGTCCTCGATACAATGTCGGGGTACAGTTCCTCTATACAGTTTTAGGTTACAGTTCCATATACAATGTCAGAGTACAGTTCCTCTAGACAGTGTCAGGGTACAGTTCCTCTATACAGTGTCAGGGTACAGTTCCTCTATAGAGTGTCAGGGTACAGTTCCATATACAATGTCAGGGTACAGTTCCTCTATACAGTGTCAGGGTACAGTTCCTCTATACAGTGTCAGGGTACAGTTCCATATACAATGTCGGGGTACAGTTCCTCTATACAATGTCAGGGTACAGTTCCTCTATCCAGTGTCGGGATACAGATCCTCTATACAGTGCCTGGGTAAAGTTCCTCGATACAATGTCGGGGTACAGCTCCTCCATACAGTGTCAGGGTACAGTTCCTCTAGACAGTGTCAGGGTACAGTTCCTCTATACAGTGTCAGGGTACAGTTCCATATACAATGTCAGGGTACAGTTCCTCTATACAGTGTCGGGGTACAGTTCCATATACAATGTCAGGGTACAGTTTCTCTATACAGTGACGGGGTACAGTTCCTCCATACAATGTCAGGGCACAGTTCCTCTATACAGTGTCAGGGTACAGTTCCTCTATACAATGTTGGGATACAGTTCCTCTGTACAGTGTCAGGGTACAGTTCCTCTATACAGTGTCGGGCTACAGTTCCATATACAATGTCGGGGTACAGTTCCCCTATACAATGTCAGGGTACAGTTCATCTCTACAGTGTCAGGGTACAGTTCCTCTATACAGTGTCAGGGTACAGTTCCATTTACAATGTCAGGGTACAGTTCATCTATACAGTGTCAGGGTACAGTTCCATTTACAATGTCAGGGTACAGTACCTCGATACAGTGGCAGGGTACAGTTCCTCTATACAGTGTCGGGATACAGGTCCTCTTTGCAGTGTTGGGGTACAGTTCCTCTGTACAGTGTCGGGGTACAGTTCCATATAAAATGTCAGGGTACAGTTCCTCTGTACAGTGTCAGGGTACAGTTCCATATAAAATGTCAGGGTACAGTTCCTCTATACAGTGTCAGGGTACAGTTCCATATACAATGTCAGGGTACAGTTCCTCTATACAATGTCGGGGTACAGTTCCTCTATACAGTGTCAGGGTATAGTTCCATATACATTGTCGGGGTACAGTTCCTCTATACAGTGTCAGGGTACAGTTCCATATACAATGTCGGGGTACTGTTCCTCTATACAGTGTCAGGGTATAGTTCCATATACAATGTCGGGGTACAGTTCCTCTACACAGTGTCAGGGTACAGTTCCATATACAATGTCAGGGTACAGTTCCTCTATACAATGTCGGGGTACAGTTCCTCTATACAGTGTCAGGGTATAGTTCCATATACAATGTCGGGGTACAGTTCCTCTATACCGTGTCAGGGTACAGTTCCATATACAATGTCAGGGTACAGTTCATCTCTACAGTGTCAGGGTACAGTTCCTCTATACAGTGTCAGGGTACAGTTCCATTTACAATGTCAGGGTACAGTTCATCTATAGTGTCAGGGTACAGTTCCATTTACAATGTCAGGGTACAGTACCTCGATACAGTGTCAGGGTACAGTTCCTCTATACAGTGTCGGGATACAGGTCCTCTTTGCAGTGTTGGGGTACAGCTCCTCTGTACAGTGTCGGGGTACAGTTCCATATAAAATGTCAGGGTACAGTTCCTCTGTACAGTGTCAGGTACAGTTCCATATAAAATGTCAGGGTACAGTTCCTCTATACAGTGTCAGGGTACAGTTCCATATACAATGTCGGGGTACAGTTCCTCTATACAGTGTCAGGGTACAGTTCCATATACAATGTCGGGGTACTGTTCCTCTATACAGTGTCAGGGTATAGTTCCATATACAATGTCAGGGTACAGTTCCTCTACACAGTGTCAGGGTACAGTTCCATATACAATGTCAGGGTACAGTTCCTCTACACAGTGTCAGGGTACAGTTCCATATACAATGTCAGGGTACAGTTCCTCTATACAATGTCGGGGTACAGTTCCTCTATACAGTGTCAGGGTACAGTTCCATATACAATGTCGGGGTACAGTTCCTCTATACAGTGTCAGGGTATAGTTCCATATACAATGTCGGGGTACAGTTCCTCTATACAGTGTCAGGGTACAGTTCCATATACAATGTCGGGGTGCAGTTCCTCTATACAGTGTCAGGGTACAGTTCCTTTATACACTGTCGGGCTACAGTTCCAGAAACAATGTCAGGGTACAGTTCCATTTACAATGTCAGGGTACAGTTCCTTTATTCAGTGCCGGGGTACAGTTCGTCGATACAATGTTGGGGTACAGTTCCATATACAATGTCAGGGTACAGTTCCTCTATCCAGTGTCGGGATACAGATCCTCTATACAGTGTCGGGGTAAAGTTCCTCGATACAATGTCGGGGTACAGTTCCATATACAGTGTCCGGGTACAGTTTCTCTATCCAGTGTCAGGGTACAGTTCCATAAACAATGTCAGGGTACAGTTCCTCTATACAGTGTCAGGGTACAGTTCCATATCCAATGTCAGGGTACAGTTCCTCTATACAGTGTCAGGGTACAGTTCCTCAATACAGTGTCGGGGTACCGTTCCTCCATACAGTGTAAGGGTATTGTTCCATATAAAAAGTAAGGGCACAGTTCCTTTATACAGTGTCAGGGCACAGTTCCAAATACAATGTCGGGGTACAGTTCCTCTGTACAGTGTCAGGGTACAGTTCCATATACAGTGTCCGGGTACAGTTTCTCTATACAGTGTCAGGTTACAGTTCCATAAACAATGTCAGGGTGCAGTTCCTCTATACAGTGTCAGGGTACAGTTCCATATACAATATCAGGGTACAGTTCCTTTCTGCAGTGTCAGGGTACAGTTCCTCTATACAGTGTCAGGGTACAGTTCTTCTATACAGTGTCAGGGTACAGTTCCTCTATATAGTGTCGGGGCACAGTGCCTCTATACAGTGTCAGAGTACAGTTCCATTTACAATGTCAGGGTACAGTTCCTCTATACAGTGTCGGGGTACAGTTCCTCTATTCAATGTCAGGGCACAGTTCCTCTATACAGTGTCAGGGTACAGTTCCTCTATACAGTGTCAGGGTACAGTTCCATATACAATGTCAGGGTACAGTTCCTCTATACAGTGTCAGGGTACAGTTCCATATACAATGTCAGGGCACAGTTCCTCTATACAGTGTCAGGGTACAGTTCCTCTATACAGTGTCAGGGCACAGTTCCATATACAATGTCAGGGTACAGTTCCTCCATACAGTGTCGGGGTACTGTTCCTCTATTCAATGTCAGGGCACAGTTCCTCTATACAGTGACGGGGTACATTTCCTCTATACAGTGTCAGGGTACAGTTCCATATACAATGTCAGGGCACAGTTCCTCTATACAGTGACGGGGTACGGTTCCTCTATTCAATGTCAGGGCACAGTTCCTCTATACAGTGTCAGGGTACAGTTCCTCTATACAGTGTCAGGGTACAGTTCCATATACAATGTCAGGGTACAGTTCCTCTATACAGTGTCGGGGTACAGTTCCATATACAATGTCAGGGTACAGTTTCTCTATACAGTGACGGGGTACAGTTCCTCCATACAATGTCAGGGCACAGTTCCTCTATACAGTGTCAGGGTACAGTTCCTCTATACAATGTCGGGATACAGTTCCTCTGTACAGTGTCAGGGTACAGTTCCTCTATACAGTGTCGGGCTACACTTCCATATACAATGTCGGGGTACAGTTCCCCTATACAATGTCAGGGTACAGTTCATCTCTACAGTGTCAGGGTACAGTTCCTCTATACAGTGTCAGGGTACAGTTCCATTTACAATGTCAGGGTACAGTTCATCTATACAGTGTCAGGGTACAGTTCCATTTACAATGTCAGGGTACAGTACCTCGATACAATGTCAGGGTACAGTACCTCTATACAGTGTCGGGATACAGTTCCTCAATACAATGTCGGGGTACAGTTCCTCTGTACAGTGTCGGGGTACAGTTCCTCGACACAATGTCGGGGTACAGTTCCTCTGTACAGTGTCAGGGTACAGTTCCATATACAATGTCAGAGTACAGTTCCTCTATACAGTGTCAGGGTACAGTTCCATATACAATGTCAGAGTACAGTTCCTCTATACAGTGTCAGGGTACAGTTCCATATACAGTGTCAGGGTACAGTTCCTCTCTGCAGTGTAAGGTACAGTTCCTCTATACAGTGTCGGGATACAGGTCCTCTTTGCAGTGTCGGGGTACAGGTCCTCTGTACAGTGTCGGGGTACAGTTCCTCTATACAGTGTCAGGGTACAGTTCCACATACAATGTCAGGGTACAGTTCCTCTATACATTGTCGGGGTACAGTTCCTCTACAGGGTACAGTTCCATATACAGTGTCAGGGCACAATTCCTCTATACAGTATCAGGGTACAGTTCCATATACAATGTCAGGGCACAGTTCCTCGATACAGTGTCGGGGAACAGTTCCTCGATACAGTGTCGGGGTACAGTTCCTCTATCCAGTGTCAGGGTACAGTTCCATATACAAGTCGGGGTACAGTTCCCCTATACAAGTTGGGGTACAGTTCATCTATACAGTGTCAGGGTACAGTTCCCCCATAGTGTCAGGGTACAGTTCCTCCATACAATGTCAGGGTACTGTTCCTCCATACAGTGTCAGGGTACAGTTCCTCGAAACAGTGTCGGGGTACAGTTCTTCTATACAGTGTCAGGGTACTGTTCCTCCATACAGTGTCAGAGTACAGTTCCTCTATACAGTGTCAGGGTACTGTTCCCCCATACAGTGTCAGGCTACTGTTCCTCCATACAGTGTCAGGGTACTGTTCCCCCATACAGTGTCAGGGTACTGTTCCTCCATACAGTGTCAGGGTACTGTTCCCCCATACAGTGTCAGGGTACTGTTCCTCCATACAGTGTCAGGGTACAGTTCCTCCATACAATATAAGGGTACAGTTCCATATACAATGTCAGGGTACAGTTCCTCCATACAGTGTCAGGGAACAGTTCCCCCATACAGTGTCAGGCTACTGTTCCTCCATACAGTGTCAGGGTACTGTTCCCCCATACAGTGTCAGGGTACTGTTCCTCCATACAGTGTCAGGGTACTGTTCCCCCATACAGTGTCAGGGTACAGTTCCTCCATACAGTGTCAGGGTACAGTTCCTCCATACAGTGTCAGGGTACAGTTGCTCCATACAGTGTCAGGGTACAGTTCCTCCATACAGTGTCAGGGTACAGTTGCTACATACAGTGTCAGGGTACAGTTCCTGTATACAGTGTGAGGGTACAGTTCCTCCATACAGTGTCAGGGTACAGTTCCTCCATACAGTGTCAGGGTACAGTTCCTGTATACAGTGTCGGGGTACCGTTCCTCTATACAGTGTGAGGGTACTGTTCCTCTATACAGTGTCAGGGCACGGTTCCTCTATACAGTGCCAGGATGCAGTTCCGCGAAACAATATCGGGGTACAGTTCCATATACAATGTAGGGGGACAGTTCCTCTATACAGTGTCGGGGTACAGTTCCTCAAAACAGTGTTTGGGCACAGTTCCATATACAATATCGGGGTACAGTTCCTCTATACAGTGCCAGGGTACAGTTCCGCGAAACAATGCCGGGGTACAGTTCCTCTATACAGTGTCGGGGTACAGTTCCGCAAAACAGTGTCGGGGTACAGTTCCATATACAGTGTCGGTGTACAGTTCATCCATACAGTGGCAGGGTGCAGTTCCATATACAATGCCGGGGTACAGTTCATCTATACAGTGTCAGGATACAGTCCCCCCATACAGTGTCGGGGTACAGTTCAATACACAATGTCGGGGTACAGTTCCTCTATACAGCGTCAGGGCACAGTTCAATATACAGTGTCGGGGTACAGTTCCTCCATACAGTGTCGGGGTACAGTTCCGCTCTACAGTGCCGGTGTACAGTTCCTCTCTACAGTGTCAGGGTACAGTTCCATATACAATGTCAAGGGACAATTCCTCTATACAGTGTCGGGGTACAGTTCCCCCATACAGTGTCGGGGTACAGTTCCTCTCTACAGTGTCAGGGTACAGTTCCTCTATACAATGCCAGGGGACAGTTCCTCTATACAGTGTCAGGGTACAGTTCCATATACAATGTCAGGGTACAGTTCCTCTATACAGTGTTGGGGTATAGTTCCATATACAGTGTCGGGGTACAGTTCATCCATACAGTGTCAGGGTGCAGTTCCATATACAATGTCGGGGTACAGTTCATCTATACAGTGTCAGGATACAGTCCCCCATACAGTGTCGGGGTACAGTTCAATATACAATGTCGGGGTACAGTTCCTCCATACAGTGTTAGGGTACAGTTCCGCTCTACAATGCCAGGGTACAGTTCGTCTATACAGTGTCAGGGTACAGTTCCTCTATACAATGTCAGGGTACAGTTCCATATACAATGTCAGGGTACAGTTCCTCTATACAGTGTCAGGGTACAGTTCCTCTATACAGTGTCAGGGTACAGTTCCATATACAATGTCGGGGTACAGTTCCTCTATACAATGTCAGGGTACAGTTCCTCTATCCAGTGTCGGGATACAGATCCTCTATACAGTGCCTGGGTAAAGTTCCTCGATACAATGTCGGGGTACAGCTCCTCCATACAGTGTCAGGGTGCAGTTCCTCTATACAGTGTCAGGGTACAGTTCATCTATACAGTGTCGGGGTACAGTTCCTCTATACAGTTTCAGAGTACAGTTCCATATACAGTGTCAGGGTACAGTTCCATATACAGTGTCAGGGTACAGTTCCATATACAATATCAGGGTACAGTTCCTCTATACAGTGTCAGTACAGTTCCTCTATACAGTGTCAGGGTACAGTTCCTCTATACAGTGTCGGGGTACAGTTCCTCTATACAGTGTCGGGGTACAGTTCCATATCCAATGTCAGGGTACAGTTCCTCTGTACAGTGTCAGGGTACAGTTTCATATACAATGTCAGGGCACAGTTCCTCTATACAGTGTCAGGGTAGAGTTCCATAAACAATGTAAGGGACAGTTCCATAAACAATGTCAGGGTACAGTTCCTCTATACAGTGTCGGGGTACAGTTCCATATACAATATCAGGGTACAGTTCCTCTATACAGTGTCAGGGTACAGGTCCTCGATACAATGTCAGGGTACAGTTCCTCTATACAGTGTCGGGGTACAGTTCCATATACAATATCAGGGTACAGTTCCTCTATACAGTGTCAGGGTACAGTTCCTCTATACAGTGTCGGGTACAGTTCCATATCCAATGTCAGGGTACAGTTCCTCTGTACAGTGTCAGGGTACAGTTTCATATACAATGTCAGGGCACAGTTCCTCTATACAGTGTCAGGGTACAGTTCCATAAACAATGTCAGGGTACAGTTCCTCTATACAGTGTCGGGGTACAGTTCCATATACAATATCAGGGTACAGTTCCTCTATACAGTGTCGGGGTACAGGTCCTCGATACAATGTCGGGGTACAGTTCCCCTATACAGTGTCAGGGTACAGTTCCATATACAATGTCAGAGTACAGTTCCTCTATACAGTGTCGTGGTACAGTTCCTCTATACAGTGTCGGGATACAGGTCCTCTTTGCAGTGTTGGGGTACAGTTCCTCTGTACAGTGTCGGGGTACAGTTCCATATAAAATGTCAGGGTACCGTTCCTATGTACAGTGTCAGGGTACAGTTCCATATAAAATGTCAGGGTACAGTTCCTCTATACAGTATCAGGGTACAGTTCCATATACAATGTCAGGGTACAGTTCCTCTATACAGTGTCGGGGTACAGTTTCTCCATTCAATGTCAGGGCACGGTTCCTCTCTACAGTATCAGGATACAGTTCCATAGACAATGTCGGGGTACAGTTCCTCTATACAGTGTTAGGGTACAGTTCCATATACAATGTCAGGGTACAGTTCCTCTATACAGTGTCAGGGTACAGTTCCATATACAATGTCAGGGTACAGTTCCTCTATACAGTGTCAGGGTACAGTTCCTCTATACAGTGTCAAGGTACAGTTCCATATACAATGTCAGGGTACAGTTCCTCTATACAGTGTCAGGGTACAGTTCCTCTATACAGTGTCAGGGTACAGTTCCATATACAATGTCGGGGTACAGTTCCTCTATACAATGTCAGGGTACAGTTCCTCTATCCAGTGTCGGGATACAGATCCTCTATACAGTGCCTGGGTAAAGTTCCTCGATACAATGTCGGGGTACAGCTCCTCCAGCAGTGTCAGGGTGCAGTTCCTCGATACAATGTCGGGGTACAGTTCCACATACAGTGTCAGGCTACAGTTCCTCTGTACAGTGTCAGAATACAGTTCCATATCCAATGTCAGGGCACAGTTCCTCTATACAGTGTCAGGGTACAGTTCCATATACAATGTCAGGGTACAGTTCCTCTATGCAGTGTCAGGGTAAAGTTCCTCTTTATAGTGTCGGGGTACAGTTCCTCTATACAGTGTCAGGGTACAGTTCCTCTGTAGAGTGTCAGGGTACAGTTCCTCAATACAGTGTCGGGCTACAGTTCCATATACAATGTCGGGGTACAGTTCCCCTATACAATGTCAGGGTACAGTTCATCTCTACAGTGTCGGGGTACAGTTCCTCTATACAGTGTCAGGGTACAGTACCATTTACAATGTCAGGGTACAGTTCCTCTATACAGTGTCAGGGTACAGTTCACATTTACAATGTCAGGGTACAGTACCTCGATACAATGTCAGGGTACACTTCCTCTATACAGTGTCGGGGTACAGTTCATCTATACAGTGTCGGGGTACAGTTCATCGATACAATGTCGGGGTACAGTTTCTCTATACAGTGTTGGGGTACAGGTCCTCGATACAATGTCGGGGTACAGTTCCTCTATACAGTTTTAGGTTACAGTTCCATATACAATGTCAGAGTACAGTTCCTCTAGACAGTGTCAGGGTACAGTTCCTCTATACAGTGTCAGGGTACAGTTCCTCTATAGAGTGTCAGGGTACAGTTCCATATACAATGTCAGGGTACAGTTCCTCTATACAGTGTCAGGGTACAGTTCCTCTATACAGTGTCAGGGTACAGTTCCATATACAATGTCGGGGTACAGTTCCTCTATACAATGTCAGGGTACAGTTCCTCTATCCAGTGTCGGGATACAGATCCTCTATACAGTGCCTGGGTAAAGTTCCTCGATACAATGTCGGGGTACAGCTCCTCCATACAGTGTCAGGGTACAGTTCCTCTAGACAGTGTCAGGGTACAGTTCCTCTATACAGTGTCAGGGTACAGTTCCATATACAATGTCAGGGTACAGTTCCTCTATACAGTGTCGGGGTACAGTTCCATATACAATGTCAGGGTACAGTTTCTCTATACAGTGACGGGGTACAGTTCCTCCATACAATGTCAGGGCACAGTTCCTCTATACAGTGTCAGGGTACAGTTCCTCTATACAATGTCGGGATACAGTTCCTCTGTACAGTGTCAGGGTACAGTTCCTCTATACAGTGTCGGGCTACAGTTCCATATACAATGTCGGGGTACAGTTCCCCTATACAATGTCAGGGTACAGTTCATCTCTACAGTGTCAGGGTACAGTTCCTCTATACAGTGTCAGGGTACAGTTCCATTTACAATGTCAGGGTACAGTTCATCTATACAGTGTCAGGGTACAGTTCCATTTACAATGTCAGGGTACAGTACCTCGATACAGTGGCAGGGTACAGTTCCTCTATACAGTGTCGGGATACAGGTCCTCTTTGCAGTGTCGGGGTACAGTTCCTCTGTACAGTGTCGGGGTACAGTTCCATATAAAATGTCAGGGTACAGTTCCTCTGTACAGTGTCAGGGTACAGTTCCATATAAAATGTCAGGGTACAGTTCCTCTATACAGTGTCAGGGTACAGTTCCATATACAATGTCAGGGTACAGTTCCTCTATACAATGTCGGGGTACAGTTCCTCTATACAGTGTCAGGGTATAGTTCCATATACATTGTCGGGGTACAGTTCCTCTATACAGTGTCAGGGTACAGTTCCATATACAATGTCGGGGTACTGTTCCTCTATACAGTGTCAGGGTATAGTTCCATATACAATGTCGGGGTACAGTTCCTCTACACAGTGTCAGGGTACAGTTCCATATACAATGTCAGGGTACAGTTCCTCTATACAATGTCGGGGTACAGTTCCTCTATACAGTGTCAGGGTATAGTTCCATATACAATGTCGGGGTACAGTTCCTCTATACCGTGTCAGGGTACAGTTCCATATACAATGTCAGGGTACAGTTCATCTCTACAGTGTCAGGGTACAGTTCCATTTACAATGTCAGGGTACAGTTCATCTATAGTGTCAGGGTACAGTTCCATTTACAATGTCAGGGTACAGTACCTCGATACAGTGTCAGGGTACAGTTCCTCTATACAGTGTCGGGATACAGGTCCTCTTTGCAGTGTTGGGGTACAGCTCCTCTGTACAGTGTCGGGGTACAGTTCCATATAAAATGTCAGGGTACAGTTCCTCTGTACAGTGTCAGGTACAGTTCCATATAAAATGTCAGGGTACAGTTCCTCTATACAGTGTCAGGGTACAGTTCCATATACAATGTCGGGGTACAGTTCCTCTATACAGTGTCAGGGTACAGTTCCATATACAATGTCGGGGTACTGTTCCTCTATACAGTGTCAGGGTATAGTTCCATATACAATGTCAGGGTACAGTTCCTCTACACAGTGTCAGGGTACAGTTCCATATACAATGTCAGGGTACAGTTCCTCTACACAGTGTCAGGGTACAGTTCCATATACAATGTCAGGGTACAGTTCCTCTATACAATGTCGGGGTACAGTTCCTCTATACAGTGTCAGGGTACAGTTCCATATACAATGTCGGGGTACAGTTCCTCTATACAGTGTCAGGGTATAGTTCCATATACAATGTCGGGGTACAGTTCCTCTATACAGTGTCAGGGTACAGTTCCATATACAATGTCGGGGTGCAGTTCCTCTATACAGTGTCAGGGTACAGTTCCTTTATACACTGTCGGGCTACAGTTCCAGAAACAATGTCAGGGTACAGTTCCATTTACAATGTCAGGGTACAGTTCCTTTATTCAGTGCCGGGGTACAGTTCGTCGATACAATGTTGGGGTACAGTTCCATATACAATGTCAGGGTACAGTTCCTCTATCCAGTGTCGGGATACAGATCCTCTATACAGTGTCGGGGTAAAGTTCCTCGATACAATGTCGGGGTACAGTTCCATATACAGTGTCCGGGTACAGTTTCTCTATCCAGTGTCAGGGTACAGTTCCATAAACAATGTCAGGGTACAGTTCCTCTATACAGTGTCAGGGTACAGTTCCATATCCAATGTCAGGGTACAGTTCCTCTATACAGTGTCAGGGTACAGTTCCTCAATACAGTGTCGGGGTACCGTTCCTCCATACAGTGTAAGGGTATTGTTCCATATAAAAAGTAAGGGCACAGTTCCTTTATACAGTGTCAGGGCACAGTTCCAAATACAATGTCGGGGTACAGTTCCTCTGTACAGTGTCAGGGTACAGTTCCATATACAGTGTCCGGGTACAGTTTCTCTATACAGTGTCAGGTTACAGTTCCATAAACAATGTCAGGGTGCAGTTCCTCTATACAGTGTCAGGGTACAGTTCCATATACAATATCAGGGTACAGTTCCTTTCTGCAGTGTCAGGGTACAGTTCCTCTATACAGTGTCAGGGTACAGTTCTTCTATACAGTGTCAGGGTACAGTTCCTCTATATAGTGTCGGGGCACAGTGCCTCTATACAGTGTCAGAGTACAGTTCCATTTACAATGTCAGGGTACAGTTCCTCTATACAGTGTCGGGGTACAGTTCCTCTATTCAATGTCAGGGCACAGTTCCTCTATACAGTGTCAGGGTACAGTTCCTCTATACAGTGTCAGGGTACAGTTCCATATACAATGTCAGGGTACAGTTCCTCTATACAGTGTCAGGGTACAGTTCCATATACAATGTCAGGGCACAGTTCCTCTATACAGTGTCAGGGTACAGTTCCTCTATACAGTGTCAGGGCACAGTTCCATATACAATGTCAGGGTACAGTTCCTCCATACAGTGTCGGGGTACTGTTCCTCTATTCAATGTCAGGGCACAGTTCCTCTATACAGTGACGGGGTACAGTTCCTCTATACAGTGTCAGGGTACAGTTCCATATACAATGTCAGGGCACAGTTCCTCTATACAGTGACGGGGTACGGTTCCTCTATTCAATGTCAGGGCACAGTTCCTCTATACAGTGTCAGGGTACAGTTCCTCTATACAGTGTCAGGGTACAGTTCCATATACAATGTCAGGGTACAGTTCCTCTATACAGTGTCGGGGTACAGTTCCATATACAATGTCAGGGTACAGTTTCTCTATACAGTGACGGGGTACAGTTCCTCCATACAATGTCAGGGCACAGTTCCTCTATACAGTGTCAGGGTACAGTTCCTCTATACAATGTCGGGATACAGTTCCTCTGTACAGTGTCAGGGTACAGTTCCTCTATACAGTGTCGGGCTACACTTCCATATACAATGTCGGGGTACAGTTCCCCTATACAATGTCAGGGTACAGTTCATCTCTACAGTGTCAGGGTACAGTTCCTCTATACAGTGTCAGGGTACAGTTCCATTTACAATGTCAGGGTACAGTTCATCTATACAGTGTCAGGGTACAGTTCCATTTACAATGTCAGGGTACAGTACCTTGATACAATGTCAGGGTACAGTACCTCTATACAGTGTCGGGATACAGTTCCTCAATACAATGTCGGGGTACAGTTCCTCTGTACAGTGTCGGGGTACAGTTCCTCGACACAATGTCGGGGTACAGTTCCTCTGTACAGTGTCAGGGTACAGTTCCATATACAATGTCAGAGTACAGTTCCTCTATACAGTGTCAGGGTACAGTTCCATATACAATGTCAGAGTACAGTTCCTCTATACAGTGTCAGGGTACAGTTCCATATACAGTGTCAGGGTACAGTTCCTCTCTGCAGTGTAAGGTACAGTTCCTCTATACAGTGTCGGGATACAGGTCCTCTTTGCAGTGTCGGGGTACAGGTCCTCTGTACAGTGTCGGGGTACAGTTCCTCTATACAGTGTCAGGGTACAGTTCCACATACAATGTCAGGGTACAGTTCCTCTATACATTGTCGGGGTACAGTTCCTCTACAGGGTACAGTTCCATATACAGTGTCAGGGCACAATTCCTCTATACAGTATCAGGGTACAGTTCCATATACAATGTCAGGGCACAGTTCCTCGATACAGTGTCGGGGAACAGTTCCTCGATACAGTGTCGGGGTACAGTTCCTCTATCCAGTGTCAGGGTACAGTTCCATATACAAGTCGGGGTACAGTTCCCCTATACAAGTTGGGGTACAGTTCATCTATACAGTGTCAGGGTACAGTTCCCCCATAGTGTCAGGGTACAGTTCCTCCATACAATGTCAGGGTACTGTTCCTCCATACAGTGTCAGGGTACAGTTCCTCGAAACAGTGTCGGGGTACAGTTCTTCTATACAGTGTCAGGGTACTGTTCCTCCATACAGTGTCAGAGTACAGTTCCTCTATACAGTGTCAGGGTACTGTTCCCCCATACAGTGTCAGGCTACTGTTCCTCCATACAGTGTCAGGGTACTGTTCCCCCATACAGTGTCAGGGTACTGTTCCTCCATACAGTGTCAGGGTACTGTTCCCCCATACAGTGTCAGGGTACTGTTCCTCCATACAGTGTCAGGGTACAGTTCCTCCATACAATATCAGGGTACAGTTCCATATACAATGTCAGGGTACAGTTCCTCCATACAGTGTCAGGGAACAGTTCCCCCATACAGTGTCAGGCTACTGTTCCTCCATACAGTGTCAGGGTACTGTTCCCCCATACAGTGTCAGGGTACTGTTCCTCCATACAGTGTCAGGGTACTGTTCCCCCATACAGTGTCAGGGTACAGTTCCTCCATACAGTGTCAGGGTACAGTTCCTCCATACAGTGTCAGGGTACAGTTGCTCCATACAGTGTCAGGGTACAGTTCCTCCATACAGTGTCAGGGTACAGTTGCTACATACAGTGTCAGGGTACAGTTCCTGTATACAGTGTGAGGGTACAGTTCCTCCATACAGTGTCAGGGTACAGTTCCTCCATACAGTGTCAGGGTACAGTTCCTGTATACAGTGTCGGGGTACCGTTCCTCTATACAGTGTGAGGGTACTGTTCCTCTATACAGTGTCAGGGCACGGTTCCTCTATACAGTGCCAGGATGCAGTTCCGCGAAACAATATCGGGGTACAGTTCCATATACAATGTAGGGGGACAGTTCCTCTATACAGTGTCGGGGTACAGTTCCTCAAAACAGTGTTTGGGCACAGTTCCATATACAATATCGGGGTACAGTTCCTCTATACAGTGCCAGGGTACAGTTCCGCGAAACAATGCCGGGGTACAGTTCCTCTATACAGTGTCGGGGTACAGTTCCGCAAAACAGTGTCGGGGTACAGTTCCATATACAGTGTCGGTGTACAGTTCATCCATACAGTGGCAGGGTGCAGTTCCATATACAATGCCGGGGTACAGTTCATCTATACAGTGTCAGGATACAGTCCCCCCATACAGTGTCGGGGTACAGTTCAATACACAATGTCGGGGTACAGTTCCTCTATACAGCGTCAGGGCACAGTTCAATATACAGTGTCGGGGTACAGTTCCTCCATACAGTGTCGGGGTACAGTTCCGCTCTACAGTGCCGGTGTACAGTTCCTCTCTACAGTGTCAGGGTACAGTTCCATATACAATGTCAAGGGACAATTCCTCTATACAGTGTCGGGGTACAGTTCCCCCATACAGTGTCGGGGTACAGTTCCTCTCTACAGTGTCAGGGTACAGTTCCTCTATACAATGCCAGGGGACAGTTCCTCTATACAGTGTCAGGGTACAGTTCCATATACAATGTCAGGGTACAGTTCCTCTATACAGTGTTGGGGTATAGTTCCATATACAGTGTCGGGGTACAGTTCATCCATACAGTGTCAGGGTGCAGTTCCATATACAATGTCGGGGTACAGTTCATCTATACAGTGTCAGGATACAGTCCCCCCATACAGTGTCGGGGTACAGTTCAATATACAATGTCGGGGTACAGTTCCTCCATACAGTGTTAGGGTACAGTTCCGCTCTACAATGCCAGGGTACAGTTCGTCTATACAGCGTCAGGGTACAGTTCCTCTATACAATGTCAGGGTACAGTTCCATATACAATGTCAGGGTACAGTTCCTCTATACAGTGTCAGGGTACAGTTCCTCTATACAGTGTCAGGGTACAGTTCCATATACAATGTCGGGGTACAGTTCCTCTATACAATGTCAGGGTACAGTTCCTCTATCCAGTGTCGGGATACAGATCCTCTATACAGTGCCTGGGTAAAGTTCCTCGATACAATGTCGGGGTACAGCTCCTCCATACAGTGTCAGGGTGCAGTTCCTCTATACAGTGTCAGGGTACAGTTCATCTATACAGTGTCGGGGTACAGTTCCTCTATACAGTTTCAGAGTACAGTTCCATATACAGTGTCAGGGTACAGTTCCATATACAGTGTCAGGGTACAGTTCCATATACAATATCAGGGTACAGTTCCTCTATACAGTGTCAGTACAGTTCCTCTATACAGTGTCAGGGTACAGTTCCTCTATACAGTGTCGGGGTACAGTTCCTCTATACAGTGTCGGGGTACAGTTCCATATCCAATGTCAGGGTACAGTTCCTCTGTACAGTGTCAGGGTACAGTTTCATATACAATGTCAGGGCACAGTTCCTCTATACAGTGTCAGGGTAGAGTTCCATAAACAATGTAAGGGACAGTTCCATAAACAATGTCAGGGTACAGTTCCTCTATACAGTGTCGGGGTACAGTTCCATATACAATATCAGGGTACAGTTCCTCTATACAGTGTCAGGGTACAGGTCCTCGATACAATGTCAGGGTACAGTTCCTCTATACAGTGTCGGGGTACAGTTCCATATACAATATCAGGGTACAGTTCCTCTATACAGTGTCAGGGTACAGTTCCTCTATACAGTGTCGGGGTACAGTTCCATATCCAATGTCAGGGTACAGTTCCTCTGTACAGTGTCAGGGTACAGTTTCATATACAATGTCAGGGCACAGTTCCTCTATACAGTGTCAGGGTACAGTTCCATAAACAATGTCAGGGTACAGTTCCTCTATACAGTGTCGGGGTACAGTTCCATATACAATATCAGGGTACAGTTCCTCTATACAGTGTCGGGGTACAGGTCCTCGATACAATGTCGGGGTACAGTTCCCCTATACAGTGTCAGGGTACAGTTCCATATACAATGTCAGAGTACAGTTCCTCTATACAGTGTCGTGGTACAGTTCCTCTATACAGTGTCGGGATACAGGTCCTCTTTGCAGTGTTGGGGTACAGTTCCTCTGTACAGTGTCGGGGTACAGTTCCATATAAAATGTCAGGGTACCGTTCCTATGTACAGTGTCAGGGTACAGTTCCATATAAAATGTCAGGGTACAGTTCCTCTATACAGTATCAGGGTACAGTTCCTCTATACAGTGTAGGGGTACAGTTTCTCCATTCAATGTCAGGGCACGGTTCCTCTCTACAGTATCAGGATACAGTTCCATAGACAATGTCGGGGTACAGTTCCTCTATACAGTGTTAGGGTACAGTTCCATATACAATGTCAGGGTACAGTTCCTCTATACAGTGTCAGGGTACAGTTCCATATACAATGTCAGGGTACAGTTCCTCTATACAGTGTCAGGGTACAGTTCCTCTATACAGTGTCAAGGTACAGTTCCATATACAATGTCAGGGTACAGTTCCTCTATACAGTGTCAGGGTACAGTTCCATATACAATGTCGGGGTACAGTTCCTCTATACAATGTCAGGGTACAGTTCCTCTATCCAGTGTCGGGATACAGATCCTCTATACAGTGCCTGGGTAAAGTTCCTCGATACAATGTCGGGGTACAGCTCCTCCAGCAGTGTCAGGGTGCAGTTCCTCGATACAATGTCGGGGTACAGTTCCACATACAGTGTCAGGCTACAGTTCCTCTGTACAGTGTCAGAATACAGTTCCATATCCAATGTCAGGGCACAGTTCCTCTATACAGTGTCAGGGTACAGTTCCATATACAATGTCAGGGTACAGTTCCTCTATGCAGTGTCAGGGTAAAGTTCCTCTTTATAGTGTCGGGGTACAGTTCCTCTATACAGTGTCAGGGTACAGTTCCTCTGTAGAGTGTCAGGGTACAGTTCCTCAATACAGTGTCGGGCTACAGTTCCATATACAATGTCGGGGTACAGTTCCCCTATACAATGTCAGGGTACAGTTCATCTCTACAGTGTCGGGGTACAGTTCCTCTATACAGTGTCAGGGTACAGTACCATTTACAATGTCAGGGTACAGTTCCTCTATACAGTGTCAGGGTACAGTTCACATTTACAATGTCAGGGTACAGTACCTCGATACAATGTCAGGGTACACTTCCACTATACAGTGTCGGGGTACAGTTCATCTATACAGTGTCGGGGTACAGTTCATCGATACAATGTCGGGGTACAGTTTCTCTATACAGTGTTGGGGTACAGGTCCTCGATACAATGTCGGGGTACAGTTCCTCTATACAGTTTTAGGTTACAGTTCCATATACAATGTCAGAGTACAGTTCCTCTAGACAGTGTCAGGGTACAGTTCCTCTATACAGTGTCAGGGTACAGTTCCTCTATAGAGTGTCAGGGTACAGTTCCATATACAATGTCAGGGTACAGTTCCTCTATACAGTGTCAGGGTACAGTTCCTCTATACAGTGTCAGGGTACAGTTCCATATACAATGTCGGGGTACAGTTCCTCTATACAATGTCAGGGTACAGTTCCTCTATCCAGTGTCGGGATACAGATCCTCTATACAGTGCCTGGGTAAAGTTCCTCGATACAATGTCGGGGTACAGCTCCTCCATACAGTGTCAGGGTACAGTTCCTCTAGACAGTGTCAGGGTACAGTTCCTCTATACAGTGTCAGGGTACAGTTCCATATACAATGTCAGGGTACAGTTCCTCTATACAGTGTCGGGGTACAGTTCCATATACAATGTCAGGGTACAGTTTCTCTATACAGTGACGGGGTACAGTTCCTCCATACAATGTCAGGGCACAGTTCCTCTATACAGTGTCAGGGTACAGTTCCTCTATACAATGTCGGGATACAGTTCCTCTGTACAGTGTCAGGGTACAGTTCCTCTATACAGTGTCGGGCTACAGTTCCATATACAATGTCGGGGTACAGTTCCCCTATACAATGTCAGGGTACAGTTCATCTCTACAGTGTCAGGGTACAGTTCCTCTATACAGTGTCAGGGTACAGTTCCATTTACAATGTCAGGGTACAGTTCATCTATACAGTGTCAGGGTACAGTTCCATTTACAATGTCAGGGTACAGTACCTCGATACAGTGGCAGGGTACAGTTCCTCTATACAGTGTCGGGATACAGGTCCTCTTTGCAGTGTTGGGGTACAGTTCCTCTGTACAGTGTCGGGGTACAGTTCCATATAAAATGTCAGGGTACAGTTCCTCTGTACAGTGTCAGGGTACAGTTCCATATAAAATGTCAGGGTACAGTTCCTCTATACAGTGTCAGGGTACAGTTCCATATACAATGTCAGGGTACAGTTCCTCTATACAATGTCGGGGTACAGTTCCTCTATACAGTGTCAGGGTATAGTTCCATATACATTGTCGGGGTACAGTTCCTCTATACAGTGTCAGGGTACAGTTCCATATACAATGTCGGGGTACTGTTCCTCTATACAGTGTCAGGGTATAGTTCCATATACAATGTCGGGGTACAGTTCCTCTACACAGTGTCAGGGTACAGTTCCATATACAATGTCAGGGTACAGTTCCTCTATACAATGTCGGGGTACAGTTCCTCTATACAGTGTCAGGGTATAGTTCCATATACAATGTCGGGGTACAGTTCCTCTATACCGTGTCAGGGTACAGTTCCATATACAATGTCAGGGTACAGTTCATCTCTACAGTGTCAGGGTACAGTTCCTCTATACAGTGTCAGGGTACAGTTCCATTTACAATGTCAGGGTACAGTTCATCTATAGTGTCAGGGTACAGTTCCATTTACAATGTCAGGGTACAGTACCTCGATACAGTGTCAGGGTACAGTTCCTCTATACAGTGTCGGGATACAGGTCCTCTTTGCAGTGTTGGGGTACAGCTCCTCTGTACAGTGTCGGGGTACAGTTCCATATAAAATGTCAGGGTACAGTTCCTCTGTACAGTGTCAGGTACAGTTCCATATAAAATGTCAGGGTACAGTTCCTCTATACAGTGTCAGGGTACAGTTCCATATACAATGTCGGGGTACAGTTCCTCTATACAGTGTCAGGGTACAGTTCCATATACAATGTCGGGGTACTGTTCCTCTATACAGTGTCAGGGTATAGTTCCATATACAATGTCAGGGTACAGTTCCTCTACACAGTGTCAGGGTACAGTTCCATATACAATGTCAGGGTACAGTTCCTCTACACAGTGTCAGGGTACAGTTCCATATACAATGTCAGGGTACAGTTCCTCTATACAATGTCGGGGTACAGTTCCTCTATACAGTGTCAGGGTACAGTTCCATATACAATGTCGGGGTACAGTTCCTCTATACAGTGTCAGGGTATAGTTCCATATACAATGTCGGGGTACAGTTCCTCTATACAGTGTCAGGGTACAGTTCCATATACAATGTCGGGGTGCAGTTCCTCTATACAGTGTCAGGGTACAGTTCCTTTATACACTGTCGGGCTACAGTTCCAGAAACAATGTCAGGGTACAGTTCCATTTACAATGTCAGGGTACAGTTCCTTTATTCAGTGCCGGGGTACAGTTCGTCGATACAATGTTGGGGTACAGTTCCATATACAATGTCAGGGTACAGTTCCTCTATCCAGTGTCGGGATACAGATCCTCTATACAGTGTCGGGGTAAAGTTCCTCGATACAATGTCGGGGTACAGTTCCATATACAGTGTCCGGGTACAGTTTCTCTATCCAGTGTCAGGGTACAGTTCCATAAACAATGTCAGGGTACAGTTCCTCTATACAGTGTCAGGGTACAGTTCCATATCCAATGTCAGGGTACAGTTCCTCTATACAGTGTCAGGGTACAGTTCCTCAATACAGTGTCGGGGTACCGTTCCTCCATACAGTGTAAGGGTATTGTTCCATATAAAAAGTAAGGGCACAGTTCCTTTATACAGTGTCAGGGCACAGTTCCAAATACAATGTCGGGGTACAGTTCCTCTGTACAGTGTCAGGGTACAGTTCCATATACAGTGTCCGGGTACAGTTTCTCTATACAGTGTCAGGTTACAGTTCCATAAACAATGTCAGGGTGCAGTTCCTCTATACAGTGTCAGGGTACAGTTCCATATACAATATCAGGGTACAGTTCCTTTCTGCAGTGTCAGGGTACAGTTCCTCTATACAGTGTCAGGGTACAGTTCTTCTATACAGTGTCAGGGTACAGTTCCTCTATATAGTGTCGGGGCACAGTGCCTCTATACAGTGTCAGAGTACAGTTCCATTTACAATGTCAGGGTACAGTTCCTCTATACAGTGTCGGGGTACAGTTCCTCTATTCAATGTCAGGGCACAGTTCCTCTATACAGTGTCAGGGTACAGTTCCTCTATACAGTGTCAGGGTACAGTTCCATATACAATGTCAGGGTACAGTTCCTCTATACAGTGTCAGGGTACAGTTCCATATACAATGTCAGGGCACAGTTCCTCTATACAGTGTCAGGGTACAGTTCCTCTATACAGTGTCAGGGCACAGTTCCATATACAATGTCAGGGTACAGTTCCTCCATACAGTGTCGGGGTACTGTTCCTCTATTCAATGTCAGGGCACAGTTCCTCTATACAGTGACGGGGTACAGTTCCTCTATACAGTGTCAGGGTACAGTTCCATATACAATGTCAGGGCACAGTTCCTCTATACAGTTACGGGGTACGGTTCCTCTATTCAATGTCAGGGCACAGTTCCTCTATACAGTGTCAGGGTACAGTTCCTCTATACAGTGTCAGGGTACAGTTCCATATACAATGTCAGGGTACAGTTCCTCTATACAGTGTCGGGGTACAGTTCCATATACAATGTCAGGGTACAGTTTCTCTATACAGTGACGGGGTACAGTTCCTCCATACAATGTCAGGGCACAGTTCCTCTATACAGTGTCAGGGTACAGTTCCTCTATACAATGTCGGGATACAGTTCCTCTGTACAGTGTCAGGGTACAGTTCCTCTATACAGTGTCGGGCTACACTTCCATATACAATGTCGGGGTACAGTTCCCCTATACAATGTCAGGGTACAGTTCATCTCTACAGTGTCAGGGTACAGTTCCTCTATACAGTGTCAGGGTACAGTTCCATTTACAATGTCAGGGTACAGTTCATCTATACAGTGTCAGGGTACAGTTCCATTTACAATGTCAGGGTACAGTACCTCGATACAATGTCAGGGTACAGTACCTCTATACAGTGTCGGGATACAGTTCCTCAATACAATGTCGGGGTACAGTTCCTCTGTACAGTGTCGGGGTACAGTTCCTCGACACAATGTCGGGGTACAGTTCCTCTGTACAGTGTCAGGGTACAGTTCCATATACAATGTCAGAGTACAGTTCCTCTATACAGTGTCAGGGTACAGTTCCATATACAATGTCAGAGTACAGTTCCTCTATACAGTGTCAGGGTACAGTTCCATATACAGTGTCAGGGTACAGTTCCTCTCTGCAGTGTAAGGTACAGTTCCTCTATACAGTGTCGGGATACAGGTCCTCTTTGCAGTGTCGGGGTACAGGTCCTCTGTACAGTGTCGGGGTACAGTTCCTCTATACAGTGTCAGGGTACAGTTCCACATACAATGTCAGGGTACAGTTCCTCTATACATTGTCGGGGTACAGTTCCTCTACAGGGTACAGTTCCATATACAGTGTCAGGGCACAATTCCTCTATACAGTATCAGGGTACAGTTCCATATACAATGTCAGGGCACAGTTCCTCGATACAGTGTCGGGGAACAGTTCCTCGATACAGTGTCGGGGTACAGTTCCTCAATCCAGTGTCAGGGTACAGTTCCATATACAAGTCGGGGTACAGTTCCCCTATACAAGTTGGGGTACAGTTCATCTATACAGTGTCAGGGTACAGTTCCCCCATAGTGTCAGGGTACAGTTCCTCCATACAATGTCAGGGTACTGTTCCTCCATACAGTGTCAGGGTACAGTTCCTCGAAACAGTGTCGGGGTACAGTTCTTCTATACAGTGTCAGGGTACTGTTCCTCCATACAGTGTCAGAGTACAGTTCCTCTATACAGTGTCAGGGTACAGTTCCATATACAATGTCAGGGTACAGTTCCTCCATACAGTGTCAGGGAACAGTTCCCCCATACAGTGTCAGGCTACTGTTCCTCCATACAGTGTCAGGGTACTGTTCCCCCATACAGTGTCAGGGTACTGTTCCTCCATACAGTGTCAGGGTACTGTTCCCCCATACAGTGTCAGGGTACTGTTCCTCCATACAGTGTCAGGGTACAGTTCCGCCATACAATGTCAGGGTACAGTTCCATATACACTGTCAGGGTACAGTTCCTCCATACAGTGTCAGGGAACAGTTCCTCCATACAGTGTCAGGGTACTGTTCCTCCATACAGTGTCAGGGTACAGTTCCACCATACAGTGTCAGGATACAGTTCCATATACAATGGCAGGGTACAGTTCCTCCATACAGTGTCAGGGCACAGTTCCATATGCAATGTCAGGGTACAGTTCCTCCATACAGTGTCAGGGTACAGTTCCTCCATACAGTGACAGGGTACAGTTCCTCCATACAGTGTCAGGGTACAGTTCCTCTATACATTGTCAGAGTACAGTTCCTCTATACAGTGTCAGGGGACAATTCCTCTCTACAGTGTCGGGGTACAGTTCCTGAACACAGTGTCAGGGTACAGTTCCATATACAATGTCAGGGTACAGTTCCTCTACAGAGAGTCAGGGTAGAGTTTCATATATAGTGTCGGGGTACAGTTCCATATACAATGTCAGGGCACAGTTCCTTTATACAGTGTCAGGGTACAGATCCATATACAGTGTCCGGGTACAGTTCCTCTATACAGTGTCAGGGCACAGTTCCTCTATACAGTGTCAGGGTACAGTTCCTCGATGCAATGTCGGGGTACAGTTCCTCTACACAGTGTCAGGGTACAGTTCCTCTATACAGTGTCAGGGTACAGTTCCTCGATGCAATGTCGGGGTACAGTTCCTCTACACAGTGTCAGGGTACAGTTCCTCTATACAGTGTCGGGGTGCAGTTCCTCTATACAGTGTCAGGCTACAGTTCCATATACAATATCAGAGTACAGTTCCTCTATACAGTCAGGGTACAGTTCCATATACAATCTCGGGGTGCAGTTACTCTATACAGTGTCAGGGCACAGTTCCATACACAATATCAGGATACAGATCCATATACAATGGCAGGTTACAGTTCCTCCATAGTGTCAGGGTACAGATCCATATACAGTGTCCGGTTACAGTTCCTCTATACAGTGTCAGGGTACAGTTCCTCTATACAGTGTCGGGGTGCAGTTCCTCTATGCAGTGTCGGGGTACAGTCCCTTTATAGTGTCAGGGTACAGTTCCTCTATACAGTGTCAGGGTACAGTTCCATATACAATCTCGGGGTACAGTTACTCTATACAGTGTCAGGGCACAGTTCCATACACAATATCAGGGTACAGTTCCATATACAATGTCAGGGTACTGTTCCTCTATACAGTGTCAGGGTACAGTTCCTCTATACAGTGTCAGGGTACATTCCATATACAATGTCAGGGCACAGTTCCATATACAGTATCAGGGTACAGTTCCTCTACACAGTGTCAGGGTACAGTTCCTCTATACAGTGTCAGGGTACAGTTCCATATACAATGCCAGGGCACTGTTCCTCTATACAGTGTCAGGGTACAGTTCCATATACGTCAGGGTACAGTTCCTCTATACAGTGTCCGGGTACAGTTCCTCTATACAGTGTCAGGGCACAGTTCCTCTATACAGTGTCGGGGTACAGTTCCTCTATACAGTGTCCGGGTACAGTTCCTCTATATAGTGTCAGGGTACAGTTCCACATACAACATCAGGGTACAGTTCCTCTATGCAATGTCGGGGCACAGTTCCTCTACACAGTGTCAGGGTACAGTTCCTCTATACAGTGTCAGGGTACAGTTCCTCTATACAGTGTCAGGGTACTGTTCCATATAGAATATCAGGGTACAGTTCCATATACAATGTCAGGTTACACTTCCTCTATACAGTGTCGGGGTACAGTTCCTCTATACAGTGTCGGGGCACAGTTCCTCAATACAGTGTCGGGGTACAGTCGCTTTATAGTGTCAGGGTACAGTTCCTCTATACAGTGTCAGGGTACTGTTCCTCTACACAGTGTCAGAGTACAGTTCCTCTGTACAGTGTCGGGGTACCGCTCCTCTGTACAGTGTCGGGGTACTCTTCCGCTGTACAGTGTCGGGGTACTGTTCCTCTATACAGTGTCAGGGCACAGTTCCTATATACAGTGCCGGGGTACATTTCCATATACAATGTCAGGGTAGAGTTCCTCTATACAGTGTCAGGGTACGGTTCCTCTACACAGTGTCAGAGTACAGTTCCTCTGTACAGTGTCGGGGTACCGCTCCTCTGTACAGTGTCGGGGCACTGTTCCTCTGTACAGTGTCGGGGTACTGTTCCTCTATACAGTGTCAGGGCACAGTTCCTCTATACAGTGCCGGGGTACATTTCCATATACAATGTCAGGGTAGAGTTCCTCTATACAGTGTCAGGGCACAGTTCCTCTATACAGTGCCGGGGTACATTTCCATATACAATGTCAGGGTAGAGTTCCTCTATACAGTGTCAGGGTACGGTTCCTCTCTACAGTGTCGGGGTACAGTTCCTCTATACAATGTCGGGGTACAATTGCTCTATACAGTGTCGGGGTACAGTTCCTCTGTACAGTGCCGGGGTACATTTCCATATACAATATCAGGGTACAGTTCCTCTATACAGTCTCGGGGTACAGTTCCTCTATACAGTGTCAGGGTACAGTTCCATATACAATGTCAGGGTAGAGTTCCTCTATACAGTGTCAGGGTACAGTTCCTTAATTCAGTGTCAGGGTACAGTTCCTCTGTACAGTGTCGGGGTACAGTTCCTCTATACAGTGTCAGGGTACAGTTCCTCTATACAGTGTCGGGGTACAGTTCCTCTATAGTGTCAGGGCACAGTTCCACCTACAATATCAGGGCACAGTTCCTCTACACAGTGTCAGGGTAGAGTTCCATTTACAATGTCAGGGTACAGTTCCTCTATACCGTGTCAGGGTACAGTTCCTCTACACCATGTCAGGGTACAGTTCCTCTACACCATGTCAGGGTACAGTTCTTCTACACAGTGTCAGGGTACAGTTCCTCTACACAGTGTCAGGGTACAGTTCCTCGACACCATGTCAGGGTACAGTTCCTCTACACAGTGTCAGGGTACAGTTCCTCTATACCGTGTCAGGGTACAGTTCCATATACAGTGTCAGGGTAAAGTTCCTCTATACAGTGTCAGGGTACAGTTCCTCCATACAGTGTCAGGGTACAGTTCCATATACAGTGTCAGGGTACAGTTCCATATACAGTGTCAGGGTACAGTTCCTCTATACAGTGTCGGGTACAGTTCCTCTATACAGTGTCGGGTACAGTTCCTCTGTACAGTGTCAGGGTACAGTTCCTCTATACAGTGTCAGGGTACACTTCCTCTATACAGTGTCGGGGCACAGTTCCTCTATACAGTGTCGGGGTACAGTTCCTCTATACAGTGTCGGGGTACAGTTCCATATAAAATTTCAGGGCACAGTTCCTCTATACAGTGTCAGGGTACAGTTCCTCTATACAGTGTCAGGGTACAGTTTCATATACAATCTCGGCGTACAGTTACTCTATACAGTGTCAGGGCACAGTTCCATACACAATATCAGGGTACAGTTCGATATACAATGTCAGGTTGCAGTTCCTCTATACAGTGTCAGGGTACAGTTCCATATACAGTGTCAGGGTACTGTTCCATATAGAATATCAGGGTACAGTTCCATATACAATGTCAGGTTACACTTCCTCTATACAGTGTCATGGTACAGTTCCTCCATACAGTGTCAGGGCACAGTTCCTCTATACAGTGTCAGGGTACTGTTCCATATAGAATATCAGGCTACAGTTCCATATACAATGTCAGGTTACACTTCCTCTATACAGTGTCGGGGCACAGTTCCTCTATACAGTGTCAGGGTACCGTACCTCTATACAGTGTCGGGGTACAGTTCCTTTATACAGTGTCAGGGTACAGTTCCTCTATACAGTGTCAGGGTACAGTTCCTCTATACAGTGTCAGGGCACAGTTCCACATACAATATCAGGGTACAGTTCCATATAAAATTTCAGGGCACAGTTCCTCTATACAGTGTCAGGGTACAGTTCATCTATACAGTGTCGAGGTACAGTTCCTCTATACAGTGTCAGGGTACAGTTCCTCTATACAGTGTCGGGGTGCAGTTCCTCTATACAGTGTCGGGGTACAGTCCCTTTATAGTGTCAGGGTACAGTTCCTCTATACAGTGTCAGGCTACAGTTCCTCCATACAGTGTCAGGGTACAGTTCCTCTATACCGTGTCAGGGTACAGTTCCTCTATACCATGTGAGGGTACAGTTCCTCTATACCGTGTCAGGGTACAGTTCCTCTATACATTGGCGAGGTACCGTTCCTCTGTACAGTGTCGGGGTATGTTCCTCCGTACAGTGTCAGGGTACTGTTCCTCCATACAGTGTCAGGGCACAGTTCCATATACAATATCAGGGTACAGTTCCATATACAGTGTCGGGGTACGGTTCCTCTGTACAGTGTCGGGGTACGGTTCCTCTGTACAGTGTCGGGGCACAGTTCCTCTATACAGTGTCAGGGTACAATTCCTATATACAGTATCGGGGTACAGTTCCTCAATACAGTGTCGGGGTACAGTTCCTCTATACAGTGCCGGGGTACATTTCCATATACAATATGAGGGTACAGTTCCTCTATACAGTCTCGGGGTACAGTTCCTCTATGCAGTGTCAGGGTACATTTCCACATACAATGTCAGGGTAGAGTTCCTCTATACAGTGTCAGCGTACAGTTCTTCTACACAGTGTCGGGGTACAGTTCGTCCATACAGTGTCAAGGTACAGTTCCTCTGTACAATGTCAGGGTACAGTTTCTCTCTACAGTGTCAGGATACAGTTCCTCTATACAATGTCGGGGTACAATTGCTCTATACAGTGTCGGAGTACAGTTCCCCGATACAGTGCCAGGGTACATTTCCATATACAATATCAGGGTACAGTTCCTCTATACAGTCTCGGGGTACAGTTCCTCTATACAGTGTCAGGGCACAGTTCCATACACAATATCAGGGTACAGTTCCATATACAATGTCAGGGTACTGTTCCTCTATACAGTGTCAGGGTACTGTTCCTCCATACAGTGTCAGGGTACTGTTCCCCCATACAGTGTCAGGGTACTGTTCCTCCATACAGTGTCAGGGTACAGTTCCTCCATACAATGTCAGGGTACAGTTCCATATACAATGTCAGGGTACAGTTCCTCCATACAGTGTCAGGGAACAGTTCCTCCATACAGTGTCAGGGTACTGTTCCTCCATACAGTGTCAGGGTACAGTTCCACCATACAGTGTCAGGGCACAGTTCCATATGCAATGTCAGGGCACAGTTCCTCCATACAGTGTCAGGGTACAGTTCCTCCATACAGTGACAGGGTACAGTTCCTCCATACAGTGTCAGGGTACAGTTCCTCTATACATTGTCAGAGTACAGTTCCTCTATACAGTGTCAGGGGACAATTCCTCTCTACAGTGTCGCGGTACAGTTCCTGAACACAGTGTCAGGGTACAGTTCCATATACAATGTCAGGGTACAGTTCCTCTACAGAGAGTCAGGGTAGAGTTTCATATATAGTGTCGGGGTACAGTTCCATATACAATGTCAGGGCACAGTTCCTTTATACAGTGTCAGGGTACAGATCCATATACAGTGTCCGGGTACAGTTCCTCTATACAGTGTCAGGGTACAGTTCCTCTATACAGTGTCAGGGTACAGTTCCTCGATGCAATGTCGGGGTACAGTTCCTCTACACAGTGTCAGGGTACAGTTCCTCTATACAGTGTCGGGGTGCAGTTCCTCTATACAGTGTCAGGCTACAGTTCCATATACAATATCAGAGTACAGTTCCTCTATACAGTCAGGGTACAGTTCCATATACAATCTCGGGGTGCAGTTACTCTATACAGTGTCAGGGCACAGTTCCATACACAATATCAGGATACAGATCCATATACAATGGCAGGTTACAGTTCCTCCATAGTGTCAGGGTACAGATCCATATACAGTGTCCGGTTACAGTTCCTCTATACAGTGTCAGGGTACAGTTCCTCTATACAGTGTCGGGGTGCAGTTCCTCTATACAGTGTCGGGGTACAGTCCCTTTATAGTGTCAGGGTACAGTTCCTCTATACAGTGTCGGGGTGCAGTTCCTCTATACAGTGTCGGGGTACAGTCCCTTTATAGTGTCAGGGTACAGTTCCTCTATACAGTGTCAGGGTACAGTTCCATATACAATCTCGGGGTACAGTTACTCTATACAGTGTCAGGGCACAGTTCCATTCACAATATCAGGGTACAGTTCCATATACAATGTCAGGGTACTGTTCCTCTATACAGTGTCAGGGTACAGTTCCTCTATACAGTGTCAGGGTACATTCCATATACAATGTCAGGGCACAGTTCCATATACAGTATCAGGGTACAGTTCCTCTACACAGTGTCAGGGTACAGTTCCTCTATACAGTGTCAGGGTACAGTTCTTCTATACAGTGTCAGGGTACAGTTCCATATACAATGCCAGGGCACTGTTCCGCTATAGTGTCAGGGTACAGTTCCATATACGTCAGGGTACAGTTCCTCTATACAGTGTCCGGGTACAGTTCCTCTATACAGTGTCCGGGTACAGTTCCTCTATACAGTGTCAGGGCACAGTTCCATATACGTCAGGGTACAGTTCCTCTATACAGTGTCCGGGTACAGTTCCTCTATACAGTGTCAGGGCACAGTTCCTCTATACAGTGTCGGGGTACAGTTCCTCTATACAGTGTCCGGGTACAGTTCCTCTATATAGTGTCAGGGTACAGTTCCACATACAACATCAGGGTACAGTTCCTCTATGCAATGTCGGGGCACAGTTCCTCTACACAGTGTCAGGGTACAGTTCCTCTATACAGTGTCAGGGTACAGTTCCTCTATTCAGTGTCAGGGTACTGTTCCATATAGAATATCAGGGTACAGTTCCATATACAATGTCAGGTTACACTTCCTCTATACAGTGTCGGGGTACAGTTCCTCTATACAGTGTCGGGGCACAGTTCCTCAATACAGTGTCGGGGTACAGTCGCTTTATAGTGTCAGGGTACAGTTCCTTAATTCAGTGTCAGGGTACAGTTCCTCTGTACAGTGTCGGGGTACAGTTCCTCTATACAGTGTCAGGGTACAGTTCCTCTATACAGTGTCGGGGTACAGTTCCTCTATAGTGTCAGGGCACAGTTCCACCTACAATATCAGGGCACAGTTCCTCTATACAGTGTCAGGGTAGAGTTCCATTTACAATGTCAGGGTACAGTTCCTCTATACCGTGTCAGGGTACAGTTCCTCTACACCATGTCAGGGTACAGTTCCTCTACACCATGTCAGGGTACAGTTCTTCTACACAGTGTCAGGGTACAGTTCCTCTACACAGTGTCAGGGTACAGTTCCTCGACACCATGTCAGGGTACAGTTCCTCTACACAGTGTCAGGGTACAGTTCCTCTATACAGTGTCAGGGCACAGTTCCATATACAGTGTCAGGGTAAAGTTCCTCTATACAATGTCAGGGTACAGTTCCTCTATACCGTGTCAGGGTACAGTTCCATATACAGTGTCAGGGTAAAGTTCCTCTATACAGTGTCAGGGTACAGTTCCTCCATACAGTGTCAGGGTACAGTTCCATATACAGTGTCAGGGTACAGTTCCATATACAGTGTCAGGGTACAGTTCCTCTATACAGTGTCGGGTACAGTTCCTCTATACAGTGTCGGGTACAGTTCCTCTGTACAGTGTCAGGGTACAGTTCCTCTATACAGTGTCAGGGTACACTTCCTCTATACAGTGTCGGGGCACAGTTCCTCTATACAGTGTCGGGGTACAGTTCCTCTATACAGTGTCGGGGTACAGTTCCATATAAAATTTCAGGGCACAGTTCCTCTATACAGTGTCAGGGTACAGTTTCATATACAATCTCGGCGTACAGTTACTCTATACAGTGTCAGGGCACAGTTCCATACACAATATCAGGGTACAGTTCGATATACAATGTCAGGTTGCAGTTCCTCTATACAGTGTCAGGGTACAGTTCCATATACAGTGTCAGGGTACTGTTCCATATAGAATATCAGGGTACAGTTCCATATACAATGTCAGGTTACACTTCCTCTATACAGTGTCATGGTACAGTTCCTCTATACAGTGTCAGGGCACAGTTCCTCTATACAGTGTCAGGGTACTGTTCCATATAGAATATCAGGCTACAGTTCCATATACAATGTCAGGTTACACTTCCTCTATACAGTGTCGGGGCACAGTTCCTCTATACAGTGTCAGGGTACCGTACCTCTATACAGTGTCGGGGTACAGTTCCTTTATACAGTGTCAGGGTACAGTTCCTCTATACAGTGTCAGGGTACAGTTCCTCTATACAGTGTCAGGGCACAGTTCCACATACAATATCAGGGTACAGTTCCATATAAAATTTCAGGGCACAGTTCCTCCATACAGTGTCGGGGTACAGTTCCTCTATACAGTGTCAGGGTACAGTTCCTCTATACAGTGTCAGGGTACAGTTCCTCGATGCAATGTCGGGGTATAGTTCCTCTATACAGTGTCAGGGTACAGTTCATCTATACAGTGTCGAGGTACAGTTCCTCTATACAGTGTCAGGGTACAGTTCCTCTATACAGTGTCGGGGTGCAGTTCCTCTATACAGTGTCGGGGTACAGTCCCTTTATAGTGTCAGGGTACAGTTCCTCTATACAGTGTCAGGCTACAGTTCCTCCATACAGTGTCAGGGTACAGTTCCTCTATACCGTGTCAGGGTACAGTTCCTCTATACCATGTGAGGGTACAGTTCCTCTATACCGTGTCAGGGTACAGTTCCTCTATACATTGGCGAGGTACCGTTCCTCTGTACAGTGTCGGGGTATGTTCCTCCGTACAGTGTCAGGGTACTGTTCCTCCATACAGTGTCAGGGCACAGTTCCATATACAATATCAGGGTACAGTTCCATATACAGTGTCGGGGTACGGTTCCTCTGTACAGTGTCGGGGTACGGTTCCTCTGTACAGTGTCGGGGTACAGTTCCTCTATACAGTGTCAGGGTACAATTCCTATATACAGTATCGGGGTACAGTTCCTCAATACAGTGTCGGGGTACAGTTCCTCTATACAGTGCCGGGGTACATTTCCATATACAATATGAGGGTACAGTTCCTCTATACAGTCTCGGGGTACAGTTCCTCTATGCAGTGTCAGGGTACATTTCCACATACAATGTCAGGGTAGAGTTCCTCTATACAGTGTCAGCGTACAGTTCTTCTACACAGTGTCGGGGTACAGTTCGTCCATAAAGTGTCAGGATACAGTTCCTCTATACAATGTCGGGGTACAATTGCTCTATACAGTGTCGGAGTACAGTTCCTCGATACAGTGCCAGGGTACATTTCCATATACAATATCAGGGTACAGTTCCTCTATACAGTCTCGGGGTACAGTTCCTCTATACAGTGTCAGGGCACAGTTCCATACACAATATCAGGGTACAGTTCCATATACAATGTCAGGGTACTGTTCCTCTATACAGTGTCAGGGTACTGTTCCTCCATACAGTGTCAGGGTACTGTTCCCCCATACAGTGTCAGGGTACTGTTCCTCCATACAGTGTCAGGGTACAGTTCCTCCATACAATGTCAGGGTACAGTTCCATATACAATGTCAGGGTACAGTTCCTCCATACAGTGTCAGGGAACAGTTCCTCCATACAGTGTCAGGGTACTGTTCCTCCATACAGTGTCAGGGTACAGTTCCACCATACAGTGTCAGGGCACAGTTCCATATGCAATGTCAGGGTACAGTTCCTCCATACAGTGTCAGGGTACAGTTCCTCCATACAGTGACAGGGTACAGTTCCTCCATACAGTGTCAGGGTACAGTTCCTCTATACATTGTCAGAGTACAGTTCCTCTATACAGTGTCAGGGGACAATTCCTCTCTACAGTGTCGGGGTACAGTTCCTGAACACAGTGTCAGGGTACAGTTCCATATACAATGTCAGGGTACAGTTCCTCTACAGAGAGTCAGGGTAGAGTTTCATATATAGTGTCGGGGTACAGTTCCATATACAATGTCAGGGCACAGTTCCTTTATACAGTGTCAGGGTACAGATCCATATACAGTGTCCGGGTACAGTTCCTCTATACAGTGTCAGGGTACAGTTCCTCAATGCAATGTCGGGGTACAGTTCCTCTACACAGTGTCAGGGTACAGTTCCTCTATACAGTGTCAGGGTACAGTTCCTCGATGCAATGTCGGGGTGCAGTTCCTCTATACAGTGTCAGGCTACAGTTCCATATACAATATCAGAGTACAGTTCCTCTATACAGTCAGGGTACAGTTCCATATACAATCTCGGGGTGCAGTTACTCTATACAGTGTCAGGACACAGTTCCATACACAATATCAGGATACAGATCCATATACAATGGCAGGTTACAGTTCCTCCATAGTGTCAGGGTACAGATCCATATACAGTGTCCGGTTACAGTTCCTCTATACAGTGTCAGGGTACAGTTCCTCTATACAGTGTCGGGGTGCAGTTCCTCTATACAGTGTCGGGGTATAGTCCCTTTATAGTGTCAGGGTACAGTTCCTCTATACAGTGTCAGGGTACAGTTCCATATACAATCTCGGGGTACAGTTACTCTATACAGTGTCAGGGCACAGTTCCATACACAATATCAGGGTACAGTTCCATATACAATGTCAGGGTACTGTTCCTCTATACAGTGTCAGGGTACAGTTCCTCTATACAGTGTCAGGGTACATTCCATATACAATGTCAGGGCACAGTTCCATATACAGTATCAGGGTACAGTTCCTCTATACAGTGTCAGGGTACAGTTCCTCTCTTCAGTGTCAGGGTACAGTTCTTCTATACAGTGTCAGGGTACAGTTCCATATACAATGCCAGGGCACTGTTCCTCTATACAGTGTCAGGGTACAGTTCCATATACGTCAGGGTACAGTTCCTCTATACAGTGTCCGGGTACAGTTCCTCTTTACAGTGTCCGGGTACAGTTCCTCTATATAGTGTCAGGGTCCAGTTCCACATACAACATCAGGGTACAGTTCCTCTACGCAATGTCGGGGCACAGTTCCTCTACACAGTGTCAGGGTACAGTTCCTCTATACAGTGTCAGGGTACAGTTCCTCTATACAGTGTCAGGGTACTGTTCCATATAGAATATCAGGGTACAGTTCCATATACAATGTCAGGTTACACTTCCTCTATACAGTGTCGGGGTACAGTTCCTCTATACAGTGTCGGGGCACAGTTCCTCAATACAGTGTCGGGGTACAGTCGCTTTTTAGTGTCAGGGTACAGTTCCTCTATACAGTGTCAGGGTACTGTTCCTCTACACAGTGTCAGAGTACAGTTCCTCTGTACAGTGTCGGGGTACCGCTCCTCTGTACAATGTCGGGGTACTGTTCCGCTGTACAGTGTCGGGGTACTGTTCCTCTATACAGTATCAGGGCACAGTTCCTATATACAGTGCCGGGGTACATTTCCATATACAATGTCAGGGTAGAGTTCCTCTATACAGTGTCAGGGTACGGTTCCTCTACACAGTGTCAGAGTACAGTTCCTCTGTACAGTGTCGGGGTACCGTTCCTCTGTACAGTGTCGGGGCAGTTCCTCTGTACAGTGTCGGGGTACTGTTCCTCTATACAGTGTCAGGGCACAGTTCCTCTATACAGTGCCGGGGTACATTTCCATATACAATGTCAGGGTAGAGTTCCTCTATACAGTGTCGGGGTACGGTTCCTCTCTACAGTGTCGGGGTACAGTTCCTCTATACAATGTCGGGGTACAATTGCTCTATACAGTGTCGGGGTACATTTCCATATACAATATCAGGGTACAGTTCCTCTATACAGTCTCGGGGTACAGTTCCTCTATACAGTGTCGGGGTACAGTTCCATATACAATGTCAGGGTAGAGTTCCTCTATACAGTGTCAGGGTACAGTTCCTTAATTCAGTGTCAGGGTACAGTTCCTCTGTACAGTGTCGGGGTACAGTTCCTCTATACAGTGTCAGGGTACAGTTCCTCTATACAGTGTCGGGGTACAGTTCCTCTATAGTGTCAGGGCACAGTTCCACCTACAATATCAGGGCACAGTTCCTCTATACAGTGTCAGGGTAGAGTTCCATTTACAATGTCAGGGTACAGTTCCTCTATACCGTGTCAGGGTACAGTTCCTCTACACCATGTCAGGGTACAGTTCCTCTACACCATGTCAGGGTACAGTTCTTCTACACAGTGTCAGGGTACAGTTCCTCTACACAGTGTCAGGGTACAGTTCCTCTATACAGTGTCGGGGCACAGTTCCTCTATACAGTGTCAGGGTAGAGTTCCATTTACAATGTCAGGGTACAGTTCCTCTATACCGTGTCAGGGTACAGTTCTTCTACACAGTGTCAGGGTACAGTTCCTCTACACAGTGTCAGGGTACAGTTCCTCGACATCATGTCAGGGTACAGTTCCTCTACACAGTGTCAGGGTACAGTTCCTCTATACAGTGTCAGGGCACAGTTCCATATACAGTGTCAGGGTAAAGTTCCTCTATACAATGTCAGGGTACAGTTCCTCTATACCGTGTCAGGGTACAGTTCCATATACAGTGTCAGGGTAAAGTTCCTCTATACAGTGTCAGGGTACAGTTCCTCCATACAGTGTCAGGGTACAGTTCCATATACAGTGTCAGGGTACAGTTCCATATACAGTGTCAGGGTACAGTTCCTCTATACAGTGTCGGGTACAGTTCCTCTATACAGTGTCGGGTACAGTTCCTCTGTACAGTGTCAGGGTACAGTTCCTCTATACAGTGTCAGGGTACACTTCCTCTATACAGTGTCGGGGCACAGTTCCTCTATACAGTGTCGGGGTACAGTTCCTCTATACAGTGTCGGGGTACAGTTCCATATAAAATTTCAGGGCAGTTCCTCTATACAGTGTCAGGGTACAGTTCCTCTATACAGTGTCAGGGTACAGTTCCATATACAATCTCGGCGTACAGTTACTCTATACAGTGTCAGGGCACAGTTCCATACACAATATCAGGGTACAGTTCGATATACAATGTCAGGTTGCAGTTCCTCTATACAGTGTCAGGGTACAGTTCCATATACAGTGTCAGGGTACTGTTCCATATAGAATATCAGGGTACAGTTCCATATACAATGTCAGGTTACACTTCCTCTATACAGTGTCGGGGCACAGTTCCTCTATACAGTGTCAGGGCACAGTTCCTCTATACAGTATCAGGGTACTGTTCCATATAGAATATCAGGCTACAGTTCCATATACAATGTCAGGTTACACTTCCTCTATACAGTGTCGGGGCACAGTTCCTCTATACAGTGTCAGGGTACAGTACCTCTATACAGTGTCAGGGTACAGTTCCTCTATACAGTGTCAGGGTACAGTTCCTCTATACAGTGTCAGGGCACAGTTCCACATACAATATCAGGGTACAGTTCCATATAAAATTTCAGGGCACAGTTCCTCTATACAGTGTCGGGGTACAGTTCCTCTATACAGTGTCAGGGTACAGTTCCTCTATACAGTGTCAGGGTACAGTTCCTCAATGCAATGTCGGGGTATAGTTCCTCTATACAGTGTCAGGGTACAGTTCATCTATACAGTGTCGAGGTACAGTTCCTCTATACAGTGTCAGGGTACAGTTCCTCTATACAGTGTCGGGGTGCAGTTCCTCTATACAGTGTCGGAGTACAGTCCCTTTATAGTGTCAGGGTACAGTTCCTCTATACAGTGTCAGGCTACAGTTCCTCCATACAGTGTCAGGGTACAGTTCCTCTATACCGTGTCAGGGTACAGTTCCTCTATACCACGTGAGGGTACAGTTCCTCTATACCGTGTCAGGGTACAGTTCCTCTATACATTGGCGAGGTACCGTTCCTCTGTACAGTGTCGGGGTACTGTTCCTCCGTACAGTGTCAGGGTACTGTTCCTCCATACAGTGTCAGGGCACAGTTCCATATACAATATCAGGGTACAGTTCCATATACAGTGTCGGGGTACGGTTCCTCTGTACAGTGTCGGGGTACGGTTCCTCTGTACAGTGTCGGGGTACAGTTCCTCTATACAGTGTCAGGGTACAATTCCTCTATACAGTATCGGGGTACCGTTCCTCTATACAGTGTCGGGGTACAGTTCCTCTATACAGTGCCGGGGTACATTTCCATATACAATATGAGGGTACAGTTCCTCTATACAGTCTCGGGGTACAGTTCCTCTATGCAGTGTCAGGGTACAGTTCCACATACAATGTCAGGGTAGAGTTCCTCTATACAGTGTCAGGGTACAGTTCTTCTACACAGTGTCGGGGTACAGTTCGTCCATACAGTGTCAAGGTACAGTTCCTCTGTACAATGTCAGGGTACAGTTTCTCTCTACAGTGTCAGGATACAGTTCCTCTATACAATGTCGGGGTACAATTGCTCTATACAGTGTCGGAGTACAGTTCCTCGATACAGTGCCAGGGTACATTTCCATATACAATATCAGGGTACAGTTCCTCTATACAGTCTCGGGGTACAGTTCCTCTATGCAGTGTCGGGGTACAGTTCCATACACAATGTCAGGGTAGAGTTCCTCGATACAGTGTCAGGGTATAGTTCCTTTATTCAGTGTCAGGGTACAGTTCCATATACAATGTCAGGGTACAGTTCATCCATGCAGTGTCAGGGTACAGTTCCATATACAGTGTTAGGGTACAGTTCATCCATACAGTGTCGGGGTACAGTTCATCCATACAGTGTCGGGGTACAGTTCCTCCATACAGTGTCGGGGTACAGTTCCTCTATACAGTGTCAGGGTACAGTTCCTCTATACAGTGTCGGGGTACAGTTCCTCTATACAGTGTCAGGGCACAGTTCCACATACAATATCAGGGCACTGTTCCATATACAATATCAGGGCACAGTTCCATATACAATGTCAGGGCACAGTTCCTCTATACAGTGTCAGGGTAGAGTTCCATTTACAATGTCAGGGTACAGTTCCTCTATACCGTGTCAGGGTACAGTTCCATATACAATGTCAGGGTAAAGTTCCTCTGTACAGTGTCAGGGTACTGTTCCATGTACAATGTCGGGGTACAGTTCCTCTATACCATGTCAGGGTACAGTTCCATATACAATGTCAGGGTAAAGTTCCTCTATACAGTATCAGGGTACAGTTCCTCTATACAGTATCAGTGTACAGTTCCTCCATACAGTGTCAGGGTACAGTTCCATATACAGTGTCAGGGTACAGTTCCATATACAATGTCAGGGTACAGTTCCTCTATACAGTGTCAGGGTACAGTTCCTCTATACAGTGTCGTGGTACAGTTCCATATACAATGTCGGGGTACAGTTTCAGTATACAGTGTCCGGGTACAGTTCCATATACAATGTCAGGGTACAGTTCCTCTGTACCATGTCAGGGTACAGTTCCTCTACACCATGTCAGGGTACAGTTCCTCTACACAGTGTCAGGGTACAGTTCCTCTACACAGTGTCAGGGTACAGTTCCTCTATACAGTGTGAGGGTACAGTTCCATATACAATGTCAGGGTAAAGTTCCTCTATACAGTGTCAGGGTACTGTTCCATATACAATGGCAAGGTACAGTTCCTCTATACCGTGTCAGGGTACAGTTCCATATACAGTGTCAGGGTAAAGTTCTTCTATACAATGTCAGGGTAAAGTTCCTCTATACAGTGTCAGGGTACAGTTCCTCCATACAGTGTCAGGATACAGTTCCATATACAGTGTCAGGGTACAGTTCCATATACAATGTCAGGGTACAGTTCCTCTATACAGTGTCGGGTACAGTTCCTCTATACAGTGTCGGGGTACAGTTCCTCTGTACAGTGTCAGGGTACAGTTCCATATACAATGTCAGGTTACCGTTCCATATCCAATGTTGGGATACAGTTCAAATGCTTAGGTTTTAAGATGTAAAATATTTTGATTACAAAAATTGTTCCATGCCTTAAAGTCATCGCGACAGAAGACGTGGGGACCAATCAGCAGAGGTGCTCTGCATACAGTGGAACTCACCACTGGGAATGGGGGTCTGGAGATGGGAATAAACCTGAAATAGTCTCCTGCTTGCTATCCCTTCCACAGCCTGCTACATGACCATGAATCATCTTTTCCCCTGCACCATGGGCCTCGGCACTCCCACATCCGAGAGTCCAGGCACCTTAATCTCACTATTACCGTGTCTCTGATCCTTGCTCTGGGCTTGGGTTTGATGCTGATCGATATACAGGGGCTGATGGGAGTGCAGGGTCTTGGCTCAGCATCTTCCTCTTCGTACACACCCACATTTGTTATACTGAGCACTCCATCGTCATTTCCTACAGAAGCACAAAGATCCGGAGTTAGTGCATGCTAGAGGCAACAATGAGAAGTTCCTTATGTTTGCTGCTGACACCCAGTTCGATTCCAGTGTCAGCAGTGGCTCAGTGGGCAGCACACTCGCCTCAGAGTCAGAAGGTTGTGGGTTCAAGTCCCGCTCCAGGAACTTGAGCACATAAATCTAGACTGACACTCCAGTGCAGTGTTGAGGGAGCACCGCAATGTAGGAGGGGCAGTACTGAGGGAGCGCCGCACTGTCGGAGGGGCAGTACTCCAATGAGTATGGTCCCAACCTACGCAACCTATCCTCAGAAATCTACCCCCTCATCTCCGGAATCAACCGAATGAATCTTCTCTGAACTGCCTCCAATGCAAGTATATCCTTCCTTAAAGACGGAGACCAAAACTGCACGCAGTACTCCAGGTGTGGCCTCACCAATACCCTGTACAGTTGTAGCAGGACTTCTCTGCTTTTATACTCTATCCCCCTTGTAATAAAGGCCAAGTTTCCAATTGCCTTCCTGATCACTTGCTGTACCTACATACTAACTTTGTGTGTTTCATGCCCAAGGACCCCCAGGTCTCTCTGTACTGCAGCAATGTGCAATTTTTCTCCATTTAAATTATTTGCTTTTCTATATTTTTTCTGCCAAGGTGGATAACCTCACATTTTCCCACATTTTACTCCATCTGCCAAATTTTTGCCCACTCACTTAGCCTGTCTATATCCCTTTGCAGATTTTTTTTGCCCTCCTCACAATTTGCTTTCCGACCCATCTTTGTATCATCAGCAAACTTGGCTACATTACACTCAGTCCCTTCATCCAAGTCATTAATACAGATTGTAAATAGTTCCAGATACCAAGAAATCTCAGATAAGGAAAAAATTCTTATCTCCCGTCTGGTTATTTTGCTCAGGATTTTAAATCTCTGACCTCTGGTTATTGACCCACTGACCAGAGGGAACAGCCTTTCTCTATAGAAACATAGAGAATAGGTGCAGGAGTAGGCCATTCGGCCCTTTGAACCTGCACCACCATTTGATAAGATCATGGCTGATCATTCCCTCAGTACCCCTTTCCTGCTTTCTCTCCATACCCCTTGATCCCTTTAGCCGTAAGGGCCATATCTAACTCCCTCTTGAATATATCCAATGAACTGGCATCAACAACTCTCTGCGGCAGGGAATTCCACAGGTTAACAACTCTCCGAGTGAAGAAGTTTCTCATCATCTTAGTCCTAAATGGCATACCCCTGATTCTAAGACTGTGTCCCCTGGTTCTGGACTTCCCCAACATCGGGAACAATCTACCTGCATCTAACCTGTCCCATCCTTCTAAACTCCAATGTTTAAAGGTCCAGTCGATCCAGTCTCTCCTCATATGTCAGTCCAGCCATCCCGAGAATCAGTCTGGTGAACCTTCGCAGCACTGCCTCAATAGCAAGAACATCCTTCCTCAGATTAGGAGACCAAGATTGAACACAATATTCCAGGTGAGGCCTCATCAAGGCCCTAACACAACTGCAGTAAGACCTCCCTGCTCCTATACTCAAATCCCCCAGATATGAAGGCCAACATACCATTTGCCTTCTTTACCGCCTGCTGCACCTGTATGCCCACTTTCAATGACTGATGAACCATGACACCCAGGTCTCGTTGCACCTTCCCTTTGCCCAATCTGCCACCATTCAGACAATATTCTGTCTTCACGTTTTTGCCCCCAAAGTGGATAACTGCATCTACCATGCATTTACCCACTCACCTAACCTGTCTAAGTCACCCTGCAGCCTCTAAGCGTCCCCCCTCACAGCTCACACCGCCACCCAGTTGTGTCATCTGCAAACTTGGAGATATTACACTCAGTTCCTTCATCCAAATCATTGATGTATATTGTAAAGAGCTGGGGTCCCAGCACTGAGCCCTGCGGCACCCCACTAGTCACTGTCTGCAATTCTGAAAAGGACCTGTTTATCCCGACTCTCTGCTTCCTGTCTGCCAACCAGTTCTCTATCCACGTCAGAACATTACCCCCAATACCATGTGCTTTGATTTTGCACACCAAAGCCTTTTGAAAGTCCAAATACACCACATCCACTGGTTCTCCCTTGTCCACTCTACTAGTTACATCCTCAAAAGATTCCAGAAGATTTGTCAAGCATGATTTCCCTTTCATAAATCCATGCTGACTTGGACCGATCCTGTCACTGCTTTCCAAATGCGTTGCCATTTCATCTTTAACAATTGATTCCAACATTTTCCCCACCACTGATGTCAGGTTAACCGGTCTATAATTACCCGCTTTCTCTCTCCCTCCCTTTTTAAAAAGTGGTGATACATTAGCTACCCTCCAGTCCATAGGAACTGATCCTGAGTCGATAGACTGTTGGAAAATGATCACCAATGCATCCACTATTTCTAGGGCCACTTCCTTAAGTACTCTGGGATGCAGACAATCAGGCCCCAGGGATTTATCGGCCTTCAATCCCCTCAATTTCCCGAACACAATTTCCCGCCTAATAAGGATATCCTTCAGTTCCTCCTTCTCACTAGACCCTCGGTCCCCTAGTACTTTCGGAAGCTTATTTATGTCTTCCTTCGTGAAGACAGAACCGAAGTATTTGTTCAATTGGTCTGCCATTTCTTTGTTCCCCATTATAAATTCACCTGAATCCGACTGCAAGGGATCTACGTTTGTCTTCACAAATCTTTTTCTCTTCACATATCTATAGAAGCTTTTGCAGTCAGTTTTTATCTTCCTGGCAAGCTTCTTCTCGTACTCTATTTTCCCCTTCTTAATTAAACCCTTTGTCCTCCTCTGCTGAATTCTAAATTTCTCCCAGTCCTCAGGTCTGCTGCTTTTTCTGGCCAATTTATATGCCTCTTCCTTGGATTTAACACTATCCATAATTTCCCTTGTTAGCCACGGTTGAGCCACCTTCCCCGTTTTATCTTTACTCCAGACAGGGATGTACAATTGCTGAAGTTAATCCATGTGATCTTTAAATGTTTGCCATTGCTTATCCACCGTCAACCCTTTAAGTATCATTTGCCAGTCTATTCTAGCCAATTTACGCCTCATACCATCAAAGTTACCTTTCCTTAAGTTCAGGACCCTAGTTTCTGAATTAACTGTGTCACTCTCCATCCTAATAAAGAATTCTACCATGTTATGGTCACTCTTCCCCAAGGAATCTCGCACAAGATTGCTAATTAGTCCTTTATCATTACACATCACCCAGTCTAGGATGGCCAGCTTCCTGGTTGGTTCCTCGACATATTGGTCGAGAAAACCATCCCTAATACACTCCAGGAAATCCTCCTCCACCGCATTGCTACCAGTTTGGTTAGCCCAATCAATATGTAGATTAAAGTCACCCATGATAACTGCTGTACCTTTATTGCATGCATCCCTAATTTCTTGTTTGATGCTGTCCCCAACCTTACTACTACTGTTTGGTAGTCTGTACACAACTCCCACTAGTGTTTTCTACCCCTTGATATCCCGCAGCTCCACCCATACCGATTCCACATCATCCAAGCTAATGTCCTTCCTTACTCTTGCATTAATTTCCTCTTTAACCAGCAAAGCCACCCTGCCTCCTTTTCCTTTCTGTCTATCCTTCTTAAATGTTGAATACCCTGGATGTTGAGTTCCCAGCCTTGGTCACCCTGGGTCCCTTGTCTCCGTGATGCCAATTGCATTATACCCGTTAACTGCGCAGTTAATTCGTCCACCTTATTACGAATACTCCTCGCATTGAGGCACAGAGCCTTCAAGCTTGTCTTTCTAACACACTTTGCCCCTTTAGAATTTTGCTGTAATGTGGCCCTTTTTGCTTTTTGCCTTAGGTTTCTCTGCCCTCCACTTTTACTTTTCTTCTTTCTATCTTTTGCTTCTGCCCCCATTCTACTTCCCTCTGTCTCCCTGCATAGGTTCCCATCCCCCTGCCATATTAGTTTAACTCCTCCCCAACAGCACGAGCAAACACTCTGCCTAGGACATTGGTTCTGGTCCTGCCCAGGTGCAGACCGTCCGGTTTGTACTGGTCCCAACTCCTCCAGAACCTGTTCCAATGTCCCAGGAATTCGAATCCCTCCCTGCTGCACCAGTGCTCAAGCCATGTATTCATCTGAGCGATCTTGCGATTCCTACTCTGACTAGCACATGACACTGGTAGCAATCCTGAGATTACTACCTTTGAGATCATACTTTTTAATTTAAATCCTCGCTCCCTAAATTAGTCTTCTTGGACCTCATCCCGTTTTTTACTTATATCGTTGGTACCTATATGTACCATGACAACTGGCTGCTCACCCTCCCTTTTCAGAATGCCCTGCACCCGCTCCGAGACATCCTTGACCCTTGCACCAGGGAGGCAACATACCATCCTGGAGTCTCTGTTGCGGCCGCAGAAACATCTATCTATTCCCCTCACTATCGAATCCCCTATCACTATAGCTCTCCCACTCTTTTTCCTGCCCTCCTGTGCAGCAGAGCCACCCACGGTGCCATGAACTTGGCTGCTGCTGCTGCCCTCCCCTGGTGAGTCACCTCCTCAACAGTACCCAAAGCGGTGTATCTGTTTTGCAGGGGGATGACCACAGGGGACCCCTGCACTGCCTTCGTTCCACTGCTCTTCCTGTTGGTCTTCCATTCCCTATCTGCCTGAGTAACCTTTTCCTGCGGTAAGACCAACTCACTAAACGTGCTATTCACCTCATTCTCAGCATCGTGGATGCTCCGGAGTGAATCCACCCACAGCTCCAATGCCGCAATGCGGTCAGTCACCAGAAGCGTCCCTGACTTCGCACATAGTACAGGTGGAGCATAACACATGTCCGAGCTGTCCTGCCATGACTTAACCCCGAGATAAATTTAAATTGGCAACAACAATGCTAAAGGTCACTTACTGATATAGAAAAGAAAAAGAAAAACTACTTACCAATCTCCAGCCAATCACTTACCCTCTTGGCTGTGACGTCACCTTTCGATTTCTTTCTACTTCTTTTTGCCTTCTCACCCTGCTGCAGCTGCACTGGTGGGCGTTTATAGGCCTCACCAACACTGCTGCTCCACCTCTCCGACTGCTGCCGATCGCGGGACTCCCGCTGGGCGTTTATAGGCCTCACCAACGCTGCTGCTCCACCTCTCCGACTGCTGCCGATCGCGGGACTCCCGCTGGGCGTTTATAGGCCTCACCAACACTGCTGCTCCACCTCTCCGACTGCCGCCGATCGCGGGACTCCCGCTGGGCGTTTATAGGCCTCACCAACACTGCTGCTCCACCTCTCCGACTGCTGCCGATCGCGGGACTCCCGCTGGGCGTTTATAGGCCTCACCAACGCTGCTGCTCCACCTCTCCGACTGCCACCGATCCCCGGACTCCCGCTGGGCGTTTATAGGCCTCACCAACACTGCTGCTCCACCTCTCCGACTGCCACCGATCGCGGGACTCCCGCTGGGCGTTTATAGGCCTCACCAACGCTGCTGCTCCACCTCTCCGACTGCCACCGATCGCGGGACTCCCGCTGGGCGTTTATAGGCCTCACCAACACTGCTGCTCCACCTCTCCGACTGCCACCGATCGCGGGACTCCCGCTGGGCGTTTATAGGCCTCACCAACGCTGCTGCTCCACCTCTCCGACTGCCGCCGATCGCGGGACTCCCGCTGGGCGTTTATAGGCCTCACCAACACTGCTGCTCCACCTCTCCGACTGCCACCGATCGCGGGACTCCCGCTGGGCCTATCTACTCCATCAAAACTTCTCATCATCTTGAAAACCTCGATTAGGTCACCTCTTAACCTTCTCTGTTCCAAGGAGAACAGTCCTAACTTTTCCAACCTCTCCTCATAAACTGGAGTCTCTCATCCTTGGTAACATCCCGGTAAACCTCCTCTGTACCCTTTGAGGCCTTTACATCTTTCCTGAAGTGCGGCGCCTAGAACTGTCCACAATACTCCAGCTGAGGCCTAACAGTCGCTGGAGAAATACCACCAACGATGTCTCCGCAAGATCCTGAAAATCCCCTGGGAGGACAGGCACACCAACGTTAGCGTCCTCGATCAGGCCAACATCCCCAGCATTGAAACACTGACCACATTCGATCAACTCCGCTGGGCAGGCCACATTGTCCGCATGCCAGATACAAGACTCCCAAAGCAAGCGCTCGACTCAGAACTCCTTCACGGCAAATGAGCCAAAGGTGGGCAGAGGGAACGTTACAGGGACACCCTCAAAGCCTCCCTGATAAAGTGCAACATCCCCACTGACACCTGGGAGTCCCTGGCCAAAGACCGCCCTAAGTGGAGGAAGTGCATCCGGGAGGGCGCTGAGCACCTCGAGTCTCATCGCCGAGAGCATGCAGAAACCAAGCGCAGGCAGCGGAAGGAGCGTGCAGCAAACCTGTCCCACCCACCCCTTCCCTCAACGACTATCTGTCCCACCTGTGACAGGGACTGTGGTTCTCGTATTGGACTGTTCAGCCACCTAAGGACTCACTTTTAGAGTGGAAGCAAGTCTTCCTCGATTCCGAGGGACTGCCTATGATGATTCATAAAGTTCAAGAATTTTGGAAAGTGAAGGGTTAACAATCCAACGTCCTTGTATCCTGGAAGAACAGGATTTCCAATATAAACAAGATAGCTTCGGAGCGCCATGAGAAGAAAGCGTGGCTTGTTGTCTCCTTCTGATGTCTGAGTGTTATATAGAAGTGCTTGTGCAAATAAATAAGGGACAGTGATGTCATCAGTCCTGAGTGAGTAACCCCCCCCCGCCAATAGCTCCTTGTGACTCCCTGTCAAGAATATTTTTATTCGGATGTTTTGCGTCATTAAATGCGCTGTATAAATATAAGTTGTTGTTATGCAGAAACTGTTTTTCCAGGATTCATAAAAATATACGTCATGAGGTTTTATCTGTGCAATGTGCCTTTGCTGTAGGCAAAGGCTGCTGTATAAAGGACTTCTCGATTCCGAGGGACTACCTATGATGATGATAAAGGAGTGTGGCTTTCAACAGTCTTTCGGAGGTTTCGAAAGATAGAACCAGAAACCAAAAGCCACTCCGTGTACAGAATAGATCTGTGCTGGATATCAATAAAGTCTGTTCCGTCTTGTTTACCATCAAGGGTCCCCTGCTTACACGAAGCATGTCACTGTGACCCATGTATGTCAACATGAACCGGACCATAAAACATAGACTCACCCTCGAGGGTTAATGGGAGCTCCCTCACACGGCTCATCATCATCATCATAGGCAGTCCCTCAGAATCGAGGAAGACTTGCTTCCACTCTTAAAATGAGTCCTTAGGTGGTTGAACAGTCCAATACGCGAACCACAGTCCCTGTCACAGGTGGGACAGATAGTGGTTGAGGGAAGGGGTGGGTGGGACTGGTTTGCCTCACGCTCTTTCCGCTGCCTGCGCTTGTTTTCTCGGCGATGAGACTCGAGGTGCTCAGCGCCCTCCCGGATGCACTTCCTCCACTTAGGGTGGTCTTTGGCCAGGGACTCCCAGGTGTCGGTGGGGATGTTGCACTTTATCAGGGAGGCTTTGAGGGTGTCCCTTGTAACGTTTCCTCTGCCCACCTTTGGCTCGTTTGCCGTGAAGGAGTTCCGAGTAGAGCGCTTGCTTTGGGAGTCTCGTGTCTGGCATGCGGACAATGTGGCCTGCCCAGCGGAGCTGAGCGAGTGTGGTCAGTGCTTCAATGCTGGGAATGTTGGCCTGGTCGAGGACACCAACATTGGTGTGTCTGTCCTCCCAGGGGATTTGTAGGATCTTGCGGAGACATCGTTGATGGTATGTCAACATGAACCAGGCCATAAAACATAGACTCACCCTCGAGGGTTGATGGGAGCTTTCTCACATTCCCTCGCTGGGCTCACAGTATCGAACACTCACACATACGCACCCTGTTCCTCAGGAGAGGATCCCCCACTCTCTGCTGAGTCCTCATCCTCAGTCCTGCTGTCAGAGTCTGAGGTCAGTTCCTGTGGACTGTAAAGATTGGCGTGACTGAGGTCCTGCTTCTGAAGGTCTTCTGCATCATCTGATCTGTTAGTGACATAACACAAGTTATAATAACATAAAATGGGTGAATGCACCCAGGAGGGTACCAGCTTCTGTACCCAGTCTGTGCCGGGATAACTGGCCCGAGCTAGAACAGCAACTGACATAGAAACATAGAAAGTTACAGCGCAGAAGGAGGCCATTTTGGCCCATCGTGTCCGCACCGGCTGACAAAGAGCCGCACAGCCCTCGGTCAGCAGCCCTGGAGGTTACATATAAACCTATGAACAATGAACAATGGCGGAAAGTTAAAGTACACCCAGCCCAACCAGTCCGCCCCACACAACTGCGACACACCTTACGCTGAAACATTCTACACTCCACCCCAACTGTGATCTCCTGGGAGAGGCAAAAACCAGATAAAATCCCAGGCCAATTTCGTGAGAAAAAAATCTGGGAAAATTCCTCTCCGACCCATCCAGGCGATCGAAACTAGTCCAGGAGATCACTCTGGCTGTATTCGATTCCCCGCAGTACTTACCATTATATCTACGCTGTCCAACAAGAGGTCATCCAGTCTGATCCCAATTACCAGCTCTAGGTCCGTAACCCTGCAGGTTACGGCACTTTAATTGCCCATCCAACCATCTCTTAAAAATGGTGAGGGTTTCTGCATCCACTACTATTCCAGGCAGTGAGTTCCAGATCCCCACAACCCTCTGCGTAAAGAAGTCCCCCCTCAAATCACCTCTAAACCTTCCACCAACCACCTCAAAACTATGCCTCCTCCACCAATGGAAATAGGCCCTTACTATCCACTATGTGCAGGCCCCTCAATATTTTGTACACCTCAATGAGGTCTCCTCTCAACTTCCTCTGTTCTGCTGAGAGAGTTTGAACAGTTAGGGACTAAATTGAAAAGCAGAACCACAAAGGTAATAATCTCTACATTATTACCTGAGCCACGAGCAAATTGGCATCGGGTCAATAGCAGGGAGATGAATACGTGGCTCAGAGGTTGGTGTGGGAGAAGTGGGTTTCAATTCATGGGGCACTGGCACCAATACTCGGGAAAGAGAGAGAGCTGTTCCGTGGGGACAGCTGAACTATGCTGGGACCAGAGTTCTAGCGAACCGACGAACTAGGGAGGTAGATAGGGCTTTAAACTAAATAAGGGGCGGGGGGGTGGGGGGAGGGGGAAGATGGTCGCAGTGGAGAGCAATCTAGAATGCTAAGGAGAAAAGAAAAGGAAGCAATGCAGGAAAGTGATTGTGGTAAGGATAACCAGATTATGTCAGGAAGGGACAGAGCATACAAACAAAAGAGTGCACTAGTGTCAAATATGTACTTTTGGAATCACTAGCCACTAGATGGCGTCACTGTTGGAGGCCATTGGGCTGCACGCACATGTATGCAGCCCAAGTATAAAAGGCCAGCCATTTTGTATTATACTTACTTTGGGCCTTAATAAAGCAGAGCCAAGGTTATACCTTTTGGAGTTAACAGTATTCAGTCTAACAATTATTGCATACACAACATTTGGTGACGAGGCAACAAGAACCATTGCATGCAAAAATGAGCACAATTGGATTGTTGGAGCGATTCGTGGAAGGAGAAAATTGGGCAGACTTTATGAGACGTTTGAGCCAGTGCTTCGTGGCCAACAAAATGGAGGGGGAAAACGACACAGGTCGGTGCTGGGCGGTGTTCCTCACGGTTTGCAGTATGAAAATTTATGGTCTTTTAAAGAATCTCCTCTTGCCTGTGAGTCCAACAGAGAAGTGGTATGAAGAATTGTGTATCCTGGTACGTGACCACCTTAAGCCAGACGAAGGCATCATCATCTCAAGATACAGATTTTACACACACATTCGGTCGGAGGGCCAGATTGTGGCGGAACTTGTTGCCGACCTGAGACATCTAGCGGGACCGTATAAGTTCGGTGCGGTGTTGGCAGACATGTTGCGGGACTTCTTTGTAATCGGCATCAACCACGACGTAATCCTGCGTAAACTACTGGCGGTGGAGGCGTTGGACTTGAACAGGGCCATCACGATTGCTCAGACATGCATGACGTCGGACAAAAGCTTAAAGCAGATATCAATGAAAAATTCAAAACTCGGCAAGTACTGTAAACGTCATTGATTCGGTGTTAGGCAGAGCGGCACATGGCAGGGCCTACCTGACTACGTACGCGAAACCTGTGGCTGCCCATAGTCCGCCAACGGGAATGTATCCGATTTCACCATGTTGGCGTTGTGGGGGAAATCACTGGTACCATCAGTGTCGATTTAAACAATATAGTTGTAAAGGCTGTTTGAGAGTGGGGCATCTCCAGCGCATGTGTTCACAACTGAGCAAGCGTGCTGCGACACACCACATGGCGGATGATGGTCAGACTAGCGCAGATTCGGATACGCAATCCGAGATACCAGGAGGAAGTGTATGGACTGTACTTGTTCCTAACTAAGAGCAAACCGATAATGATCAACGTGAAATTTAATGGGGTGCCGGTATTGATGAAACTGGACAGAAGTGCGAGTCAATCGATAATGAGCCAGAGGGCATTCGACAAGCTGTGGGATACTAAGGCTATGAGGCCTAGGCTGAGTCCAGTCAATGCCAAGTTGCGTACGTACACGAAAGAATTCATAACGGTGATTGGCAGTACTACAATTAAAGTGTCGTATGACGGTGCTGTGCACGAGTTACCGCTATGGATTGTCCCAGGCAATGGCCCAACGCTGTTCGGCAGGAACAGGCTTGAAAAAAATCAGATGCGATTGGAACGACATCAAGGCGTTGTTGTCAGAGAAAGATACATGTGCCCAAGTACTGAGCAAGTTCCCCTCGCTGTTCGAACCAGGCATCGGCAACTTCACGGGAGCCAAGGTGCAGATCCATGTGGACTCAGATGCAAGACCCGTCCATCATAAAGCTCGGGCAGTTCCGTATATGATGAGGGAGAAGGTCAAAATCAAACTGGACAGACTCCAGCGTGAATCATATCACCGGTCGAATTCAATAAGTGGGCCAGACCCATTGTTCCTGTGCTGAAAAGTGATGGCACAGTCAGGATCTGTGGAGACTACAAGGCTACGATCAACAGGGTTTCGAAACAAGATCAGTACCAGTTACCGAAGGCTGATGACTTGTTTGCAACGCTAGCCAGTGGGGGGGGGGGAGGGGGAGGGAGGGGAGTTGTTCACCAAACTGGACTTGACATCGGCCTACATAACACAGGAGCTGGTCGAGACGTTGAAGAGACTTACGTGCATTAACACGCATAAAGGACTGTTAATGTAGCATAGGTGCTCCTTTGAAATTCACTAGGCTGCAGCAATATTTCAGAGGAACATGGAGATTCTACTGAAGTCCGTTCCCAGAACCGTCGTGTTCCAAGATGATATCCTGGTCACAGGTCATGACTCCGAGGAACATCTGAACAACCTGGAAGAGGTTCTACATCGTCTGGACAAAGTGGGACTCAGACTGAAACGCTAGAAGTGCGTCTTCATGGTACCAGAGGGAGGAAAATTGCTGCTGACGGCATTAGTTCCACGGACGCGAAAACCAAGGCCATCAAGAATGCACCCAAGCTGCAGAATGTGACGGAGCTGCGTTCATTCCTGGGTCTACTCAACTACTTCGGTAACTTCTTACCTAAATTGAGCACCTTATTAGAGCCACTGCACATGCAGCTTCGGAAAGGCGACAACAGGGCGTGGGGTGCGTCTCAAGATAGAACTTTTGAGAAAGCCACTAATCTGCTTTGCTTTAACAAGCTGCTGGTACATTATGACCCATATAAACGTTTAGTATTGGCCTGTGATGCTTTGTCTTATGGAATTGGTTGCGTACTCAAACAAGCTAATGAGTCAGGTAAACTTCAACCAGTCGCGTATGCTTCAAAAAGTTTGTCTAATGCAGAAAGAGGCTACAGGGCGGTAGAGAAAGAAGCACTAGCCTGTGTGTCTGGGGTTAAAAAGGTGCATCAGTACCTGTTCGGTCTTCGGTTTGAACTGGAAACAGATCACTGTTTTCTGAAAACAAAGGTATCAATACCAATGCTTCATCCCGCATCCAGAGGTGGGCGCTGACATTATCCGCTTATGGTTATGACATTCCAGAGTATTGTGCCGATGCTTTGAGCCGTCTACCGTTGCCCACACCGGAGGTGGAAACGCCACAACTGGCGGACGTATTGTTAGTTATGGATGCTTTTGAGAGTGAAGGAACCCCTGTCACGACTCAACAAGTTAAGACCTGGACCAGCCAGGACCCGATATTATCGGTGATGAAGAGTTGTATCCTCAAAGATGATTGGTCTGCCATAACCAAGCAAATGTGCGAGGAGACCAAACCTTACATTCGTCGCAAAGACGAATTGTCTATTCAGTCAGATTGTATACTGTGGGGTAATCATGTTGTTATGCCTAAGAAAGGGAAGAGAGAAATTTGTACGTGAGCATAGCACACATCCCGGCATTGTAATGATGAAAGCCATTGCCAGGTCTCATGTATGGTGGCCGGGAATTGGCTCTGATCTGGAATCATGTGTGCATCAGTGCAACACTTGCATGCAGCTCAGCAAAGCACCAGTGGAATTGCCGCTGAGTCGGTGGTCATGGCCGTCCAAACCATGGTCCAGGATCCACATAGACTTTGCAGGTCCCTTCCTGTGAAAAATGTTTTTCGTTGTGGTGGAGGCATATTCTAAGTGGATAGAATGTATAATCATGTCATCCAGCACATCCACAGCTACTATTGAGAATATCAGTGTCATGTTCGTGACACATGGTCTGCCCGACATCGTTGTTAGCGACAACGGACCTTGCTTCACCTGTCAGGAGTTTCAAGAGTTCATGAAACTCAATGGTATCAAACATGTAAGGTCAGCACCATTCAAACCCGCATCCAATGGTCAAGCAGAATTTGCTGTCTAAATCATAAAGCAAAGTATGAAGCGAGTAACCCAAGGGTCACTGCAGACCCGCCTGTCATGCATATTGCTTAGTTACAGGACAAGACCACACACGCTTACCGGGGTCTCTCCTGAAGAATTAATGATGAAAAGAGGTCTCAAGACCAAGCTATCTCTTGTACACCCTGACTTGAATAATCATGTTGAATATAGACAACAAAGTCAGCAAGGGTATCATGATCGCGCCGCTGTGTCACGCGATATTTCTGTAAATAATCCTGTATGTGTTCTGAATTATGGTCAGGGTCCCAAGAGGATCGCTGGTACTGTCATGGCCAAGGAAGGCAACAGAGTATTTATTGTCAAGCTCAAAAATGGGCAAACATGCAGGAAACATCTGGATCAGACAAAGCTGCGGCACACAGACGAACCGGAACAGTCGGAGGAAGAGACAATCGACGACCAACCAACCTACCCCCGGTCATCAGAGGACTGTGGTCATCAGTGAATCGGGACTTTCAATCACTGACATGTTCAATGAAAATGGACTTTCAATCCCTGACACGGCCATTGCCACTCCCACCAGGTCAGCCACCCAGCCCCCAGTCACAACAGACTCTGAACACTCACCCAAGGCTGGAGTTGAACTGAGACGGTCAACCCGGGAGCATAAAACACCGGACCATCTCAATTTGTAAAAGACTGTGTTAATATCTTAGAGTGGATATTGTCATGTATGTACTTTTGGAATCACTAGCCACTAGATGGCGTCACTGTTGGAGGCCTTGGGCTGCATGCACGTGTGTGCAGCCCAAGTATAAAAGGCCAGCCATTTTGTATTATATTCACTTTGGGCCTTAATAAAGCAGAGCCAAGGTTATACCTTTTGGAGTTAACAGTACTTAGTCTAACAAATTATTGCATACACAACAACTAGCAAATAGGGTCCAGGTAAGAAAAAATAGCAATAAAACAAATAGAGCTATAGTACAAAATTATCTTAAGATGTCTAATAATGTTAAAAAGACAAATTTAAAAGCATTGTATCGGAATGCACGAAGCATCTGTAATAAGGTAGACGAATTAACAGCGCAAATAGATGTAAACGGATACGATATAGCTGCAATTACAGAGCCATGGTTGCAGGGTGACCAGGGTTGGGAACTGAATAGCCAAAGATATTCGATATTTAGGAAGGACAGGCAAAAAGGACAGGGGTGGTGTGGTGTTGTTAGTAAAGGATGAAATCAGAGCAATAGTGAGAAAGGATATTGGCTCAGAAAATCAAATGTAGAATCAGTCTGGGTGGAGCTAAGAAGCACCAAGGGGCAGAAAATATTGATGGGAGTTGTCTATAGGCCTCCAAATAGTCGTGGTAGCATAGGGGACGGCACCAAACAGGAAATTAGAGATGCATGTAACAAGGGTACTACAGTAATCACAGGTGACTCTAATCTACATATAGACTGACCAAACCAAATGAGTAATAATACTGTGGCAGATGAATTCCTGGAATGTGTACGAGATGGTTTTTTTCGACCAGTATGTTGAGGAGCCTACTAGGGAACAGGCTATCCTAGATTGGGCATTGTGCAATGAGAAGGGGTTAATTAACAGTCTTGTTGTGCGGGATCCTTTAGGGAAGAGTGACCATAACATGATTGAATTTCTTATTAAGATGGAAAGTGAAGTAGTCCAATCCGAAAATAGGGTCCTAAATCTGAACAAAGGAAACTACGAAGCTATGAGGAATGAATTGGCTATGATAGACTGGGAAGATTCATTAAAAGGCATGATGGTGGCTAGGCAATGGCTAACATTTAAGGAACAAATGCATGAATTGCAGCAGTTATACATTCCTTTCTGGTGTAAAAACACAAAAGGAATAGTGGCCCAACCATGGCTAACAAAATAAATTAAGGATAGTACTAGATCTAAAGATGAGTTATACAAAGTTGCCAGAAAAAATAGCAAGCCTGAGGATTGGCAGCAGTTTAGAATTCAGCAAAAAAGGACCAACAGATTGATTAAGAGGGGAAAAATAGAGTATGAGTAAATGTGCAAGGAATATAAAAAACAACTGCCAAAGTTTCTACAAGTACGTAAAAAGAAAAAGATTAGTGAAGCCAAATGTAGGTCCTTTACAGACAGAAACAAGAGAATTTGTAATGGGGAACAAGGAAATGGCAGAACAATTAAATAAATACTTCGGTTCTGTCTTCAAAGAAGAGGACACAAATAATGTCCCAGAAATGCTAGGGAACCAAGGGGAGCAAGAGGAATTAAAGGAAATGAAAATTACTAAGAAAATAATGCTGGAGAAACTAATGCAACTGAAGGCAGATAAATTATAGAAACATAGAAAATAGATGCAGGAGTAGGCCATTCGGCCCTTCGAGCCTGCACCACCATTCAATAAGATCATGGCTGATCATTCACCTCAGTACCCCTTTCCTGCTTTAGCCGTAAGGGCCACATCGAACTCCCTCTTGAATATATCCAATGAACTAGCATCAACAACTCTCTGCAGTAGGGAATTCCACAAGTTAACAACTCTCTGAGTAAAGAAGTTTCTCCTCATCTCAGTCCTAAATGGCCTGCCCCTTATCCTTATACTATGTCCCCTAGTTCCGGACTTCCCCAACATCGGGAACATTCTTCCTGCATCTAACCTGTCCAGTCCCGTCAGAATTTTATATGTTTCTATGAGATCCCCTCTCATCCTTCTAAACTCCAGTGAATACAGGCCCAGTCGATCCAGTTTCTCCTCATGTCAGTCCTGCCATCCTGGGAATCAGTCTGGTGAACCTTCGCTGCACTCCCTCAATAGCAAGAACGTCCTTCCTCAGATTAGGAGACCAAAACTGAACACAATATTCCAGGTGAGACCTCACCAAGGCCCTGTACAACTGCAGCAAGATCTCCCTCTGCTCCTATACGCAAATCCCCTAGCTATGAAGGACAACATACTATTTGCCTCCTTCACCGCCTGCTGTACCTGCATGCCAACTTTCAATGACTTATGAACCATGACACCCAGGTCTCGTTGCACCTCCCCTTTTCCTAATCTGCCGCCATTCAAATAATATTCAGCCTTCGTGTTTTTGCCACCAAAGTGGATAACCTCACATTTATCCACATTATACTGCATCTGCCATGCGTTTGCCCACTCACCTAACCTGTCCAAGTCACCCTGCAGCCTCTTAGCATCCTCCTCACAGCTCACCCAGCTTAGTGTAATCTGCAAACTTGGAGATATTACACTCAATTCCTTCATCTAAATCATTAATGTATATCGTAAATAGCTGGGGTCCCAGCACTGAGCCCTGCGGCACCCCACTAGCCACTGCCTGCCATTCTGAAAAGGACCCGTCTATCCCGACTCTCTGCTTCCTGTCTACCAACCAGTTCTCTATCCACGTCAGTACATTACCCCCAATACCACGTGCTTTGATTTTGCACACCAATTTCTTGTGTGGGACCTTGTCAAAAGCCTTTTGAAAGTCTAAATAACACCACATCTACTGGTTCTCCCTTGTCCACTCTACCAGTTACATCCTCAAAAATTCTACAAGATTTGTCAAGCACGATTTCCCTTTCATAAATCCATGCTGACTTGGACCGATCCTGTCACTGCTTTCCAAATGCGCTGCTATTTCATCCTTAATGATTGATTCCAACATTTTCCCCACTACTGATGTCAGGCTAACCGGTCTATAATTACCCGTTTTCTCGCTCCTTCCTTTCTTAAAAAGCGGTGTTACATTAGCTACCCTCCAGTCCATAGGAACTGATCCAGAGTCGATAGACTGTTGGAAAATGATCACCAATGCATCCACTATTTCTAGGGCCACTTCCTTAAGTACTCTGGGATGCAGACTATCAGGCCCCGGGATTTATCGGCCTTCAATCCTATCAATTTCCCTAACACAATTTCCCGCCTAATAAGGATTTCCTTCAGTTCCTCCTTCTCACTAGACCCTCGGTCCCCTAGTATTTACGGAAGGTTATTTGTGTCTTCCTTCGTGAAGAAAGAACCAAAGTATTTGTTCAATCGGTCCGCCATTTCTTTGTTCCCATTATAAATTCACCTGAATCTGACTGCAAGGGACCTACGTTTGTCTTCACTAATCTTTTTCACTTGACATATCTATAGAAGCTTTTGCAGTCAGTTTTTATGTTCCCAGCAAGCTTCCTCTCATACTCTATTTTCCCCCTCCTAATTAAAACCTTTGTCCTCCTCTGCTGAATTATAACATTCTCCCAGTCCTCAGGTTTGCTGCTTTTTCTGGCCAATCCCCAGGGTCTGATGATCTACATCCCAGAGTATTAAAAGAGGTAGCCATGGAAATAGTAGATGCATTGGTTGTCATCTTCCAAAATTCTATAGATTATGGATCAGTTCCTGCAGATTGGAGGGTGGCAAATGTGACCCTACTATTTAAAAAAGGAGGGAGAGAGAAAACGGGGAACTACAGACCGGTTAGCCTGACATCAATAGTAGGGAAAATGCTGGTGTCTATTATAAAGGATGTGATAACGGCACACTTAGATAATATCAATGGGATTAAACAAAGTCAACATAGATTTATAAAAGGAAAATCATGTTTGACAAATCTACTGGAGTTTTTTTAAGATGTAACTGATAAAATAGATAAGGGAGAACCAGTGGATGTAGTGTATTTGGATATTCAGAAGGCCTTTGATAAAGTCCCACATAAGAGGTTAGTGTGCAAAATTAAAGTACATAGGATTGGGGGTAATGTATTGGCATGGATTGAAAATTGGTTAACTGACAGGAAACAGAGAGTAGGAATAAATGGGTCTTTTTCGAGGTGGCGGGCAGTGACTAGTGGGGTACCACAGGGATCAGTGCTCGGGCCCCAGCTATTCACATTCTATCTATAAATGATTTGGATGAGGGAACCAAATGTAATATTTCCAAGTTTGCTGACGACACAAAACTAGGTGGGATTGTGAGTTGTGAGGAGGATGCAAAAACTCTGCAAGGCGATTTAGATAGGTTGAGTGAGTGGGCAAACACATGGCAGATGCAGTATAATGTGGATAAATGTGAAGTTAGGTAGGAACTTTGGTAGGAAAAACATAAGGACAAAGTATTATTTAAATGGTGATGGCTTGGGAAATGTCAATGTACAGGGGGACCTGTGTGTCCTTGTACACCAGTCATTGAAAGCAAACATTCAGGTGCAGCAAGCAGTTAGGGGCAAGTGGTATGTTGGCCTTCATTGCAAGAGGATTTGAGTACAGGAGCAAGGATGTCTTACTCCAGTTATACAGGGCCTTGGTGAGACCGTACCTGGAGTATTGTGTGCAGTTTTGGTCTCCTTACCTTAGAATGGATATACTTGCCATAGGTTCACCAGAATGATTCCTGGGCTGGCAGGATTGTCGTATGAGGAGAGATTGGGTCGACTAGGCCTGTATTCTCTAGAGTTTAGAAGAATGAGAGGGGATCTCATTGAAACGTATAAAATTCTGATTTGGTTGGATACACTGGATGTTTCCCCTGGCTGGGAAGTCTAGAACAAGGGGTCACAGTCTCAGGATACGGGGTAGGAAATTTAGGACCATTTAAATAACGCTAACCATGGACTCAAATCAGCACTGTCCACAAGGGATCAAGGCCCTCAGCCTTGCTTCCCGAAGGTTCATCAGACCCTCCTTCAGCTCAGTAACTCTGCCATGTATTATGATAATCTTCCAGGCTTACTGTAAGAAAGGTTCAACACGTCCTTCAACATCAACCTCCAACCCCAAAGGGCTGGGGCAGCCCGTGTCCACATTGTTCTCCCCGTCCGACTTCAGCCTGGGCTGCTCGGGCTGGTACACAGAAGCCACAGTCAACGGCCTCTCGCATTCCTGCAAACAAGACATGACAATAATCCAGTAAAGCAGCAGCTCATATTGACCCTGATAATTACAAACCCAACAAGCTCCATGGAAGGAGGCTGCCCCTTTCTCAGGGCAAGCAGGAATAGGCAACAGAAGCTGGCCCTGCCCACATCCTGAGGACAAAGGCAAACTGCAGTGAGAGCATGTCATGGCGAAACAACGCTGGGCCTCGGCTGCACCTCCCATCCACAGGACCACAGGCCACTGAGCTGAAGGGTCTGTTTCTGAAGAATGACTGACTGGAAGGAGAGATGCAATGAGATAGAAGTAGCCAGAATCAGTGCGAGGGGAGCGAGGAGTCAGAATAGAGAAGAGCGTGAATGAGAGGGAAACAAGAGCCAGCGAAAGCGGGAAGGGAAAAGGAATGGAGCAGAGGGGGTGCGAGAGAGCGGGAACGGGAGGGGGGGCGAGAGGGCGGGAACGGGAGGGGGGCGAGAGGGCGGGAACGGATGGGGGTGCGAGAGGGCGGGAACGGATGGGGGGCGAGAACGGGAACAGGTGGGGGTGCGAGAGGGCGGGAACGGGTGGGGGGCGAGAACGGGAACAGGTGGGGGTGCGAGAGGGCGGGAACGGGTGGGGGGCGAGAACGGGAACGGGTGGGGGTGCGAGAGGGCGGGAACGGGTGGGGGGCGAGAACGGGAACGGGTGGGGGTGCGAGAGGACGGGAACGGGTGGGGGGCGAGAACGGGAACGGATGGGGGTGCGAGAGGGCGGGAACGGGTGGGGGGCGAGAACGGGAACGGGTGGGGGTGCGAGAGGGCGGGAACGGATGGGGGGCGAGAACGGGAACGGATGGGGGTGCAAGAGGGCGGGAACGGATGGGGGGGCGAGAACGGGAACGGGTGGGGGTGCGAGAGGGCGGGAACGGGTGGGGGGCGAGAACGGGAACGGGTGGGGGGCGAGAGGGCGGGAACGGGTGGGGGGGGCGAGAACGGGAACGGGAGGGGGGCGAGAGGGCGGGAACGGATGGGGGGGGAAGAGAGGGCGGGAACGGGAGGGGGTGCGAGAGGGCGGGAACGGAAGGGGGGGGAAGAGAGGGCGGGAACAGGTGGGGGGGGGGGGCGAGAGGGCGGTAACGGGAGGGGGTGCGAGAGGGCGGGAACGGGAGGGGGGGGCGAAGAGAGGGCGGGAACGGGTGGGGGTGCGAGAGGGCGGGAACGGGTGGGGGGGGCGAGAACGGGAACGGGTGGGGGGGGCGAGAACGGGAACGGGTGGGGGGGGCGAGAACGGGAACGGGAGGGGGTGCGAGAGGGCGGGAACGGGAGGGGGGGGAAGAGAGGGCGGGAACGGGTGGGAGGGGCGAGAGGGCGGGAACGGGAGGGGGGGGCGAAGAGAGGGCGGGAACGGGTGGGTGGGGGGGGGAACGGGAACGGGAGGGGGTGCGAGAGGGCGGGAACGGGAGGGGGGGGGAAGAGAGGGCGGGAACGGGAGGGGGTGCGAGAGGGCGGGAACGGAAGGGGGGGGAAGAGAGGGCGGGAACAGGTGGGGGGGGGGCGAGAGGGCGGGAACGGGTGGGGGGGGGGAAGAGAGGGCGGGAACGGGAGGGGGGCGAGAGGGCGGGAACGGGTGGGGTTGCGAGAGGGCGGGAACGGGTGGGGGGCGAGAGGGCGGGAATGGGAGGGGGGGGGAAGAGAGGGCGGGAACGGGTGGGGGGGGCGAGAGGGCGGGAACGGGTGGGGGGGGCGAGAACGGGAACGGGTGGGGGTGCGAGAGGGCGGGAACGGGTGGGGGAGGGGAAGAGAGGGCGGGAACGGGTGGGGGTGCGAGAGGGCGGGAACGGGTGGGGGGCGAGAACGGGAACGGGTGGGGGGGGCGAGAACGGGTGGGGGTGCGAGAACGGGAACGGGTGGGGGGGGCGAGAACGGGTGGGGGTGCGAGAGGGCGGGAACGGGTGGGGGGGGTGAAGAGAGGGCGGGAACGGGTGGGGGTGCGAGAGGGCGGGAACGGGTGGAGGGCAAGAACGGGAACGGGTGGGGGTGGGGGGGGCGAGAACGGGAACGGGAGGGGGTGCGAGAGGGCGGGAACGGGTGGGGGGCGAGAACGGGAACGGGTGGGGGTGGCGAGAACGGGAGGGGGTGCGAGAGGGCGGGAACGGGTGGGGGGCGAGGGCGGGAACGGGTGGGGGGCGAGGGCGGGAACGGGTGGGGGGCGAGAACGGGAACGGGTGGGGGGGGCAAGAACGGGAACAGGTGGGGGGGGCGAGAACGGGAACGGGAAGGGGTGCGAGAGGGCGGGAACGGAAGGGGGGGGGAAGAGAGGGCGGGAACGGAAGGGGGGGGGGAAGAGAGGGCGGGAACGGGAGGGGGTGCAAGATGGCGGGAACGGATGGGGGGGGGCGAGAGGGAGGGAACGGGCGGGGGTGCGAGAGGGCGGGAACGGGAGGGGGTGCGAGAGGGCGGGAACGGGAGGGGGGGGAAGAGAGGGCGGGAACAGGTGGGGGGGGGGCGAGAGGGCGGGAACGGGAGGGGGTGCGAGAGGGCGGGAACGGGAGGGGGGGGGAAGAGAGGGCGGGAACGGGTGGGGGGGTCGAGAACGGGAACGGGAGGGGTTGCGAGTGGGCGGGAACGGGTGGGGGGGGGAAGAGAGGGCGGGAACGGGAGGGGGTGCGAGAGGGCGGGAACGGGAGGGGGGGGGGAAAGAGAGGGCGGGAACGGGTGGGGGTGGGAGAGGGCGGGAACGGGTGGGGGGGGGAAGAGAGGGCGGGAACGGGAGGGGGTGCGAGAGGGCGGGAACGGGAGGGGGGGGGAAAGAGAGGGCGGGAACGGGTGGGGGTGGGAGAGGGCGGGAACGGGTGGGGGGGCGAGAGGGCGGGAACGGGTGGGGGGGGAAGAGAGGGCGGGAACGGGAGGGGGTGCGAGAGGGCGGGAACGGGAGGGGGGGGGAAGAGAGGGCGGGAACGGGTGGGGGTGGGAGAGGGCGGGAACGGGTGGGGGGCGAGAGGGCGGGAACGGGTGGGGGGCGAGAGGGCGGGAACGGGAGGGGGGGAAGAGAGGGCGGGAACGGGAGGGGGTGCAGAGAGGGCGGGAACGGAAGGGGGGGAGAGGGCGGGAACGGGTGGGGGGGCGAGAGGGCGGGAACGGGTGGGGGACGAGAACGGGAACGGGTGGGGGGCGAGAGGGCGGGAACGGGTGGGGGGGAAGAGAGGGCGGGAACGGGAGGGGGTGCGAGAGGGCGGGAACGGGAGGGGCGGGGGAAGAGAGGGCGGGAACGGGTGGGGGTGGGAGAGGGCGGGAACGGGTGGGGGGCGAGAGGGCGGGAACGGGAGGGGGGGGGAAGAGAGGGCGGGAACGGGAGGGGGTGCAGAGAGGGCGGGAACGGAAGGGGGGGAGAGGGCGGGAACGGGTGGGGGGGCGAGAGGGCGGGAACGGGTGGGGGGCGAGAACGGGAACGGGTGGGGGATGGGGGGGGCGAGAACGGGAACGGGAGGGGGGGGCGAGACGGGAACGGGTGGGGGGCGAGAGGGCGGGAACGGGAGGGGGGGCGAGAGGGCGGGAACGGAAGGGGGTGCGAGAGGCTGGGAACGGGAGGGGGGGGGAAGAGAGGGCGGGAACGGGAGGGAGTGCGAGAGGGCGGGAACGGAAGGGGGGGGGGGGGAAGAGAGGGCGGGAACGGGAGGGGGTGCGAGAGGGCGGGAACGGATGGGGGGGGCGAGAGGGAGGGAACGGGAGGGGGTGCGAGAGGGCAGGAACGGGAGGGTGGGGAAGAGAGGGCGGGAACAGGTGGGGGGGGGGGCGAGAGGGCGGGAACGGGAGGGGGTGCGAGAGGGCGGGAACGGGTGGGGGGCGAGAACGGGAACGGGTGGGGGGCGAGATGGCGGGAACGGGTGGGGGGGGGGGAAGAGAGGGCGGGAACGGGAGGGGGTGCGAGAGGGCGGGAACGGGAGGGGGGGGGAGAAGAGAGGGCGGGAACGGGTGGGGGTGCGAGAGGGCGGGAACGGGTGGGGGGCGAGAGGGCGGGAACGGGAGGGGGGGGGAAGAGAGGGCGGGAACGGGAGGGGGTGCAGAGAGGGCGGGAACGGAAGGGGGGGGAGAGGGCGGGAACGGGTGGGGGGGCGAGAGGGCGGGAACGGGTGGGGGGGGGCGAGAGGGCGGGAACGAGTGGGGGGGGTGCGAGAGGGCGCGAACGGGTGGGGGGCTGAGAGGGCGGGAACGGGTGGGGGGCTGAGAGGGCGGGAACGGGTGGGGGGGGGGGGCGAGAACGGGAACGGGTGGGGGGCTGAGAGGGCGGGAACGGGTGGGGGGGGGCGAGAACGGGAACGGGTGGGGGGGGGCCCAAGAACGGGAACGGGTGGGGGGGGGGCGAGAGGGCGGGAACGGGTGGGGGGGGCGAGAACGGGAACGGGTGGGGGAGGGGCGATAGGGCGGGAACGGGTGGGGGGGGGGCCGAGAGTGTGGGAACGGGTGGGGGGGGGCGAGAGGCCGGGAACGGGTGGGGGGGGGGGCGAGAGGACGGGAAAGGGTGGGGGGGGGCGAGCGGGTGGGAACGGGTGGGGTGGGCGAGAGGGTGGGAACGGGTGGGGGGGGGCGAGAGGGTGGGAACGGGTGGGGGGGGGCGAGAGGGCGGGAATGGGTGGGGGGGCGAGAGGGTGGGAACGGGTGGGGGGCGAGAGGGCGGGAACGGGTGGGGGGGGCGAGAGGGCGGGAACGGGTGGGGGGGGCGAGAGGGTGGGAACGGGTGGGGGGGGCGAGAGGGCGGGAATGGGTGGGGGGGGCGAGAGGGTGGGAACGGGTGGGGGGCGAGAGGGCGGGAACGGGTGGGGGGGGCGAGAGGGCGGGAACGGGTGGGGGTGCGAGAGGGCGGGAACGGGTGGGGGGCGAGAACGGGAACGGGTGGGGGTGCGAGAGGACGGGAACGGGTGGGGGGCGAGAACGGGAACGGATGGGGGTGCGAGAGGGCGGGAACGGGTGGGGGGCGAGAACGGGAACGGGTGGGGGTGCGAGAGGGCGGGAACGGATGGGGGGCGAGAACGGGAACGGATGGGGGGCGAGAACGGGAACGGGTGGGGGTGCGAGAGGGCGGGAACGGGTGGGGGGCGAGAACGGGAACGGGTGGGGGTGCGAGAGGGCGGGAACGGATGGGGGGCGAGAACGGGAACGGATGGGGGTGCAAGAGGGCGGGAACGGATGGGGGGCGAGAACGGGAACGGGTGGGGGTGCGAGAGGGCGGGAACGGGTGGGGGGCGAGAACGGGAACGGGTGGGGGGCGAGAGGGCGGGAACGGGTGGGGGGGCGAGAACGGGAACGGGAGGGGGGCGAGAGGGCGGGAACGGATGGGGGGGGAAGAGAGGGCGGGAACGGGAGGGGGTGCGAGAGGGCGGGAACGGAAGGGGGGGAAGAGAGGGCGGGAACAGGTGGGGGGGGGCGAGAGGGCGGTAACGGGAGGGGGTGCGAGAGGGCGGGAACGGGAGGGGGGGGCGAAGAGAGGGCGGGAACGGGTGGGGGTGCGAGAGGGCGGGAACGGGTGGGGGGGCGAGAACGGGAACGGGTGGGGGGGGGCGAGAACGGGAACGGGTGGGGGGGGGCGAGAACGGGAACGGGTGGGGGGGGGCGAGAACGGGAACGGGAGGGGGTGCGAGAGGGCGGGAACGGGAGGGGGGGGGAAGAGAGGGCGGGAACGGGTGGGGGGGGCGAGAGGGCGGGAACGGGAGGGGGGGGCGAAGAGAGGGCGGGAACGGGTGGGGGGGGGCGAGAACGGGAACGGGAGGGGGTGCGAGAGGGCGGGAACGGGAGGGGGGGGGAAGAGAGGGCGGGAACGGGAGGGGGTGCGAGAGGGCGGGAACGGAAGGGGGGGGAAGAGAGGGCGGGAACAGGTGGGGGGGGGCGAGAGGGCGGGAACAGGTGGGGGGGGGCGAGAGGGCGGGAACGGGTGGGGGGGGGGAAGAGAGGGCGGGAACGGGAGGGGGGCGAGAGGGCGGGAACGGGTGGGGTTGCGAGAGGGCGGGAACGGGTGGGGGGCGAGAGGGCGGGAATGGGAGGGGGGGGAAGAGAGGGCGGGAACGGGTGGGGGGGGCGAGAGGGCGGGAACGGGTGGGGGGGGCGAGAACGGGAACGGGTGGGGGTGCGAGAGGGCGGGAACGGGTGGGGGAGGGGAAGAGAGGGCGGGAACGGGTGGGGGTGCGAGAGGGCGGGAACGGGTGGGGGGCGAGAACGGGAACGGGTGGGGGGGGCGAGAACGGGTGGGGGTGCGAGAACGGGAACGGGTGGGGGGGGCGAGAACGGGTGGGGGTGCGAGAGGGCGGGAACGGGTGGGGGGGGTGAAGAGAGGGCGGGAACGGGTGGGGGTGCGAGAGGGCGGGAACGGGTGGAGGGCGAGAACGGGAACGGGTGGGGGTGGGGGGGGCGAGAACGGGAACGGGAGGGGGTGCGAGAGGGCGGGAACGGGTGGGGGGCGAGAACGGGAACGGGTGGGGGTGGCGAGAACGGGAGGGGGTGCGAGAGGGCGGGAACGGGTGGGGGGCGAGGGCGGGAACGGGTGGGGGGCGAGGGCGGGAACGGGTGGGGGGCGAGGGCGGGAACGGGTGGGGGGCGAGAACGGGAACGGGTGGGGGGGGCAAGAACGGGAACAGGTGGGGGGGGCGAGAACGGGAACGGGAAGGGGTGCGAGAGGGCGGGAACGGAAGGGGGGGGGAAGAGAGGGCGGGAACGGAAGGGGGGGGGGAAGAGAGGGCGGGAACGGGAGGGGGTGCAAGATGGCGGGAACGGATGGGGGGGGCGAGAGGGAGGGAACGGGCGGGGGTGCGAGAGGGCGGGAACGGGAGGGGTGCGAGAGGGCGGGAACGGGAGGGGGGGGAAGAGAGGGCGGGAACGGGTGGGGGGGGCGAGAGGGCGGGAACGGGAGGGGGTGCGAGAGGGCGGGAACGGGAGGGGGGGGGAAGAGAGGGCGGGAACGGGTGGGGGGGTCGAGAACGGGAACGGGAGGGGTTGCGAGTGGGCGGGAACGGGTGGGGGGGGGAAGAGAGGGCGGGAACGGGAGGGGGTGCGAGAGGGCGGGAACGGGAGGGGGGGGGAAAGAGAGGGCGGGAACGGGTGGGGGTGGGAGAGGGCGGGAACGGGTGGGGGGGGGAAGAGAGGGCGGGAACGGAGGGGGTGCGAGAGGGCGGGAACGGGAGGGGGGGGGAAAGAGAGGGCGGGAACGGGTGGGGGTGGGAGAGGGCGGGAACGGGTGGGGGGGCGAGAGGGCGGGAACGGGTGGGGGGGGAAGAGAGGGCGGGAACGGGAGGGGGTGCGAGAGGGCGGGAACGGGAGGGGGGGGGAAGAGAGGGCGGGAACGGGTGGGGGTGTGAGAGGGCGGGAACGGGTGGGGGGCGAGAACGGGAACGGGTGGGGGGCGAGAGGGCGGGAACGGGTGGGGGGGGCGAGAACGGGAACGGGAGGGGGGCGAGAGGGCGGGAACGGATGGGGGGGGAAGAGAGGGCGGGAACGGGAGGGGGTGCGAGAGGGCGGGAACGGAAGGGGGGGGAAGAGAGGGCGGGAACAGGTGGGGGGGGGCGAGAGGGCGGTAACGGGAGGGGGTGCGAGAGGGCGGGAACGGGAGGGGGGGGCGAAGAGAGGGCGGGAACGGGTGGGGGTGCGAGAGGGCGGGAACGGGTGGGGGGGCGAGAACGGGAACGGGTGGGGGGGGCGAGAACGGGAACGGGTGGGGGGGGCGAGAACGGGAACGGGAGGGGGGGGCGAGAACGGGAACGGGTGGGGGGGGCGAGAACGGGAACGGGAGGGGGTGCGAGAGGGCGGGAACGGGAGGGGGGGGGAAGAGAGGGCGGGAACGGGTGGGGGGGGCGAGAGGGCGGGAACGGGAGGGGGGGGCGAAGAGAGGGCGGGAACGGGTGGGGGGGGGCGAGAACGGGAACGGGAGGGGGTGCGAGAGGGCGGGAACGGGAGGGGGGGGGAAGAGAGGGCGGGAACGGGAGGGGGTGCGAGAGGGCGGGAACGGAAGGGGGGGGAAGAGAGGGCGGGAACAGGTGGGGGGGGGGCGAGAGGGCGGGAACAGGTGGGGGGGGGCGAGAGGGCGGGAACGGGTGGGGGGGGGGAAGAGAGGGCGGGAACGGGAGGGGGGCGAGAGGGCGGGAACGGGTGGGGTTGCGAGAGGGCGGGAACGGGTGGGGGGCGAGAGGGCGGGAATGGGAGGGGGGGGGAAGAGAGGGCGGGAACGGGTGGGGGGGGCGAGAGGGCGGGAACGGGTGGGGGGGGCGAGAACGGGAACGGGTGGGGGTGCGAGAGGGCGGGAACGGGTGGGGGAGGGGAAGAGAGGGCGGGAACGGGTGGGGGTGCGAGAGGGCGGGAACGGGTGGGGGGCGAGAACGGGAACGGGTGGGGGGGGCGAGAACGGGTGGGGGTGCGAGAACGGGAACGGGTGGGGGGGGCGAGAACGGGTGGGGGTGCGAGAGGGCGGGAACGGGTGGGGGGGGTGAAGAGAGGGCGGGAACGGGTGGGGGTGCGAGAGGGCGGGAACGGGTGGAGGGCGGAGAACGGGAACGGGTGGGGGTGGGGGGGGCGAGAACGGGAACGGGAGGGGGTGCGAGAGGGCGGGAACGGGTGGGGGGCGAGAACGGGAACGGGTGGGGGTGGCGAGAACGGGAGGGGGTGCGAGAGGGCGGGAACGGGTGGGGGGCGAGGGCGGGAACGGGTGGGGGGCGAGGGCGGGAACGGGTGGGGGGCGAGGGCGGGAACGGGTGGGGGGCGAGAACGGGAACGGGTGGGGGGGGCAAGAACGGGAACAGGTGGGGGGGGCGAGAACGGGAACGGGAAGGGGTGCGAGAGGGCGGGAACGGAAGGGGGGGGGAAGAGAGGGCGGGAACGGAAGGGGGGGGGGAAGAGAGGGCGGGAACGGGAGGGGGTGCAAGATGGCGGGAACGGATGGGGGGGGCGAGAGGGAGGGAACGGGCGGGGGTGCGAGAGGGCGGGAACGGGAGGGGGTGCGAGAGGGCGGGAACGGGAGGGGGGGGAAGAGAGGGCGGGAACAGGTGGGGGGGGCGAGAGGGCGGGAACGGGAGGGGGTGCGAGAGGGCGGGAACGGGAGGGGGGGGGAAGAGAGGGCGGGAACGGGTGGGGGGGTCGAGAACGGGAACGGGAGGGGTTGCGAGTGGGCGGGAACGGGTGGGGGGGGGAAGAGAGGGCGGGAACGGGAGGGGGTGCGAGAGGGCGGGAACGGGAGGGGGGGGGAAAGAGAGGGCGGGAACGGGTGGGGGTGGGAGAGGGCGGGAACGGGTGGGGGGGGGAAGAGAGGGCGGGAACGGGAGGGGGTGCGAGAGGGCGGGAACGGGAGGGGGGGGGAAAGAGAGGGCGGGAACGGGTGGGGGTGGGAGAGGGCGGGAACGGGTGGGGGGGCGAGAGGGCGGGAACGGGTGGGGGGGGAAGAGAGGGCGGGAACGGGAGGGGGTGCGAGAGGGCGGGAACGGGAGGGGGGGGGAAGAGAGGGCGGGAACGGGTGGGGGTGGGAGAGGGCGGGAACGGGTGGGGGGCGAGAGGGCGGGAACGGGAGGGGGGGGAAGAGAGGGCGGGAACGGGAGGGGGTGCAGAGAGGGCGGGAACGGAAGGGGGGGGAGAGGGCGGGAACGGGTGGGGGGGCGAGAGGGCGGGAACGGGTGGGGGACGAGAACGGGAACGGGTGGGGGGCGAGAGGGCGGGAACGGGTGGGGGGGGGAAGAGAGGGCGGGAACGGGAGGGGGTGCGAGAGGGCGGGAACGGGAGGGGCGGGGGAAGAGAGGGCGGGAACGGGTGGGGGTGGGAGAGGGCGGGAACGGGTGGGGGGCGAGAGGGCGGGAACGGGAGGGGGGGGGAAGAGAGGGCGGGAACGGGAGGGGGTGCAGAGAGGGCGGGAACGGAAGGGGGGGAGAGGGCGGGAACGGGTGGGGGGGCGAGAGGGCGGGAACGGGTGGGGGGCGAGAACGGGAACGGGTGGGGGATGGGGGGGGCGAGAACGGGAACGGGAGGGGGGGGCGAGACGGGAACGGGTGGGGGGCGAGAGGGCGGGAACGGGAGGGGGGGCGAGAGGGCGGGAACGGAAGGGGGTGCGAGAGGCTGGGAACGGGAGGGGGGGAAGAGAGGGCGGGAACGGGAGGGAGTGCGAGAGGGCTGGAACGGAAGGGGGGGGGGGGGGGAAGAGAGGGCGGGAACGGGAGGGGGTGCGAGAGGGCGGGAACGGATGGGGGGGGCGAGAGGGAGGGAACGGGAGGGGGTGCGAGAGGGCAGGAACGGGAGGGTGGGGAAGAGAGGGCGGGAACAGGTGGGGGGGGGGGCGAGAGGGCGGGAACGGGAGGGGTGCGAGAGGGCGGGAACGGGTGGGGGGCGAGAACGGGAACGGGTGGGGGGCGAGATGGCGGGAACGGGTGGGGGGGGGGGAAGAGAGGGCGGGAACGGGAGGGGGTGCGAGAGGGCGGGAACGGGAGGGGGGGGAAGAGAGGGCGGGAACGGGTGGGGGTGCGAGAGGGCGGGAACGGGTGGGGGGCGAGAGGGCGGGAACGGGAGGGGGGGGAAGAGAGGGCGGGAACGGGAGGGGGTGCAGAGAGGGCGGGAACGGAAGGGGGGGGAGAGGGCGGGAACGGGTGGGGGGGCGAGAGGGCGGGAACGGGTGGGGGGGGGCGAGAGGGCGGGAACGAGTGGGGGGGGTGCGAGAGGGCGCGAACGGGTGGGGGGCTGAGAGGCAGGGAACGGGTGGGGGGCTGAGAGGGCGGGAACGGGTGGGGGGGGGGGGGCGAGAACGGGAACGGGTGGGGGGCTGAGAGGGCGGGAACGGGTGGGGGGGGGCGAGAACGGGAACGGGTGGGGGGGGGGCCCAAGAACGGGAACGGGTGGGGGGGGGGGCGAGAGGGCGGGAACGGGTGGGGGGGGCGAGAACGGGAACGGGTGGGGGAGGGGCGATAGGGCGGGAACGGGTGGGGGGGGGGCCGAGAGTGTGGGAACGGGTGGGGGGGGGCGAGAGGCCGGGAACGGGTGGGGGGGGGCGAGAGGACGGGAAAGGGTGGGGGGGGGGCGAGCGGGTGGGAACGGGTGGGGTGGGCGAGAGGGTGGGAACGGGTGGGGGGGGGCGAGAGGGTGGGAACGGGTGGGGGGGGGCGAGAGGGCGGGAATGGGTGGGGGGGGCGAGAGGGTGGGAACGGGTGGGGGGCGAGAGGGCGGGAACGGGTGGGGGGGGCGAGAGGGCGGGAACGGGTGGGGGGGGGCGAGAGGGTGGGAACGGGTGGGGGGGGCGAGAGGGCGGGAAGGGCGAGAGGGCGGGAACGGGGGGGGGGGCGAGAGGGCGGGAACGGGTGGGGGGGGGGCGAGAGGGCGGGAACGGGTGGGGGGGGGGCAAGAGGGCGGGAATGGGTGCGGGGCGAGAACGGGAACGGGCGGGGGGGGGCGAGATGTCGGGAACGGGTGGGGGGGGGCGAGAGGGTGGGGGGGGGCGAGAGGGCGGGAACGGGTGGGGGGGGGCGAGAGGGCGGGAATGGGTGGGGGGGGCGAGAGGGCGGGAACGGGTGGGGGGCGAGAACGGGAACGGGCGGGGGGGGGCGAGATGTCGGGAACGGGTGGGGGGGGCGAGAGGGTGGGGGGGGGGCGAGAGGGCGGGAACGGGTGGGGGGGCGAGAGGGCGGGAACGGGTGGGGGGGGGCGAGAGGGCGGGAACGGGGGGGCGAGAGGGCGGGAACGGGTGGGGGGGGGCGAGAGGGCGGGAACGGGTGGGGGGGCGAGAGGGCGGGAACGGGTGGGGGGGGCGAGAGGGCGGGAACGGGTGGGGGGGGCGAGAGGGCGGGAACGGGTGGGGGCGGCGATAGGGCGGGAACGGGTGGGGGGGGCGATAGGGCGGGAACGGGTGGGGGGGGCGAGAGGGCGGGAACGGGTGGGGGGCGAGAGTGCGGGAACGGGGGGGGGGGGGAGGGCGAGAGGGCGGGAACGGGTGGGGGGCGAGAGTGCGGGAACGGGGGGGGGGGGGCGAGAGGGCGGGAACGGGTGGGGGGCGAGAACGGGAACAGGTGGGGGGGGCGAGAGGGCTGGAAGGGCGAGAGGGCGGGAACGGGTGGGGGGGGCGAGAGGGCGGGAACGGGTGGGGGGGGCGTGAGAGCGGGAGGGAGACGAGAGCGGGAGGGAGACGAGAGCGAGAGGGCGGGAACGGGAGGGATATGAGAGCGGGAGGGAGACGAGAGCGGGAGGGAGACGAGAGCGAGAGGGAGACGAGAGCGGGAGGGCGGGAACGGGAGGGATATGAGAGCGGGAGGGAGACGAGAGCGGGAGGGAGACGAGAGCAGGAGGGAGACGAGAGCAGGAGGGAGACGAGAGCGAGAGGGCGGGAACGGGAGGGATATGGGAACGGGAGGGACATGAGAGCGGGAGGGATATGAGAGCGGGAGGGAGACGAGAGCGGGAGGAAGACGAGAGCGAGAGGGAGACGAGAGCGGGAGGGGGATGAGAGCGGGAGGGAGAGGAGAGCGGGAGGGAGAGGAGAGCGGGAGGGGGATGAGAGCGAGAGGGAGACGAGAGCGAGAGGGAGATGAGAGCGAGAGGGAGACGAGAGCGAGAGGGAGACGAGAGCGAGAGGGAGATGAGAGCGAGAGGGAGACGAGAGCGAGAGGGAGATGAGAGCGGGAGGGAGACGAGAGCGAGAGGGAGATGAGAGCGAGAGGGAGAGGAGAGCGGGAGGGAGAGGAGAGCGGGAGCGAGATGAGAGCGGGAGGGAGAGGAGAGCGGGAGGGAGAGGAGAGCGGGAGGGAGAGGAGAGCGGGAGGGAGATGAGAGCGAGAGGGAGATGAGAGCGAGAGGGAGAGGAGAGCGGGAGGGAGAGGAGAGCGGGAGGGAGATGAGAGCGAAAGGGAGAGGAGAGCGGGAGAGAGATGAGAGCGGGAGGGAGATGAGAGCGGGAGGGCGGGAACGGGAGGGAGATGAGAGCGAGAGGGAGACGAGAGCGGGAGGGAGACGAGAGCGAGAGGGAGATGAGAGCGGGAGGGAGAGGAGAGCGAGAGGGAGATGAGAGCGGGAGGGAGAGGAGAGCGGGAGGGAGATGAGAGCGGGAGGGAGAGGAGAGCGAGAGGGAGATGAGAGCGGGAGGGAGAGGAGAGCGGGAGGGAGACGAGAGCGAGAGGGAGATGAGAGCGAGAGGGAGATGAGAGCGAGAGGGAGATGAGAGCGGGAGGGAGATGAGAGCGAGAGGGAGATGAGAGCGAGGGGGAGATGAGAGCGAGAGGGAGAGGAGAGCGAGAGGGAGATGAGAGCGAGGGGGAGATGAGAGCGAGGGGGAGACGAGAGCGGGAGGGAGACGAGAGCGAGAGGGAGATGAGAGCGGGAGGGAGATGAGAGCGGGAGGGAGACGAGAGCGAGAGGGAGAGGAGAGCGGGAGGGAGATGAGAGCGGGAGGGAGATGAGAGCGAGAGGGAGATGAGAGCGGGAGGGAGACGAGAGCGGGAGGGAGACGAGAGCGAGAGGGAGACGAGAGCGGGAGGGAGACGAGAGCGAGAGGGAGACGAGAGCGGGAGGGAGACGAGAGCGAGAGGGAGACGAGAGCGGGAGGGAGATGAGAGCGGGAGGGAGATGAGAGCGGGAGGGAGAGGAGAGCGGGAGGGAGATGAGAGCGGGAGGGAGATGAGAGCGGGAGGGAGATGAGAGCGAGAGGGAGATGAGAGCGGGAGGGCGGGAACGGGAGGGAGATGAGAGCGGGAGGGAGACGAGAGCGGGAGAGAGACGAGAGCGAGAGGGAGACGAGAGCGGGAGGGCGGGAACGGGAGGGATATGAGAGCAGGAGGGAGACGAGAGCGGGAGGGAGATGAGAGCGGGAGGGAGACGAGAGCGAGAGGGAGACGAGAGCGAGAGGGATATGGGAACGGGAGGGATATGAGAGCGAGAGGGAGAGGAGAGCGGGAGGGAGATGAGAGCGGGAGGGAGACGAGAGCGAGAGGGAGACGAGAGCGGGAGGGCGGGAACGGGAGGGATATGAGAGCAGGAGGGAGACGAGAGCGGGAGGGAGATGAGAGCGGGAGGGAGACGAGAGCGAGAGGGAGACGAGAGCGGGAGGGGGATGAGAGCGGGAGGGAGACGAGAGCGGGAGGGAGACGAGAGCGGGAGGGCGGGAACGGGAGGGAGATGAGAGCGGGAGGGAGATGAGAGCGGGAGGGGGATGAGAGCGGGAGGGAGACGAGAGCGAGAGGGAGAGGAGAGCGAGGGGGAGACGAGAGCGGGAGGGAGACGAGAGCGGGAGGGAGATGAGAGCGGCAGGGAGACGAGAGCGAGAGGGAGATGAGAGCGGGAGGGAGACGAGAGCGAGAGGGAGATGAGAGCGGGAGGGAGACGAGAGCGAGAGGGAGACGAGAGCGGGAGGGAGATGAGAGCGGGAGGGAGACGAGAGCGGGAGGGAGAGGAGAGCGGGAGGGGGATGAGAGCGGGAGGGAGATGAGAGCGAGAGGGAGAGGAGAGCGGGAGGGAGATGAGAGCGAGAGGGAGAGGAGAGCGGGAGGGAGATGAGAGCGAGAGGGAGAGGAGAGCGGGAGGGGGATGAGAGCGAGAGGGAGAGGAGAGCGGGAGGGAGATGAGAGCGGGAGGGAGACGAGAGCGGGAGGGAGAGGAGAGCGGGAGGGGGATGAGAGCGGGAGGGAGATGAGAGCGAGAGGGAGAGGAGAGCGGGAGGGAGATGAGAGCGAGAGGGAGAGGAGAGCGGGAGGGAGATGAGAGCGAGAGGGAGAGGAGAGCGGGAGGGGGATGAGAGCGGGAGGGAGATGAGAGCGAGAGGGAGATGAGAGCGGGAGGGGGATGAGAGCGAGAGGGAGAGGAGAGCGGGAGGGAGATGAGAGCGAGAGGGAGAGGAGAGCGGGAGGGGGATGAGAGCGGGAGGGAGAGGAGAGCGGGAGGGGGATGAGAGCGGGAGGGGATGAGAGCGAGAGGGAGAGGAGAGCGGGAGGGAGATGAGAGCGAGAGGGAGAGGAGAGCGGGAGGGAGATGAGAGCGAGAGGGAGATGAGAGCGAGAGGGCGGTAACGGGAGGGAGACGAGAGCGAGAGGGCGGGAACGGGAGGGAGACGAAGCGGGAACGGGAGGGGAGCACCCAGAATGGAGCTTAGCACCGTGGGCCAGAAGGGGCCAGGTTGTATGTGAATCTCTGATGGTCTGAACCAGTGGCCAGTGTCCCTAATCACTATCCGCCGACACCGTCTCCGACTGGACATCGCGAAGACAATGATGCTCCCCGTGGGTGACATTCCTGCCGACACTTGGCGTCTGGGCTCACACAGGAAGGATGTTCACCTGAGTGGATGTTTGGAACCCACCCCAGTAAGAGCCAGCGCTTCAGAAGATCCAGGGAGAAATGTGGAGGGGAAGCCGTACTGTAATGTGTGAGGAGGACACAAAAAATCTGCAAAAGGACATCGACAGGCTAAGTGAGTCGGCAAAAATTTTCAGATGGAGTATAATGTTGGAAAATGTGGGGTTATACACTTTGGCAGAAAAACATCAAAGAGCAAGTTATTATTTAAATGGAGAAAGATTGCAAAGTGCTGCAGTACAGCGGGACCTGGGGGTACTTGGGCATGAAACACAAAAGGATAGTATGCAGGTACAGCAAGTGATCAGGAAGGCCAATGGAATCTTGGCCTTTATTGCAAAGGGGATGGAGTATAAAAGCAGGGAAGTCTTGCTACAGTTATACAGGGTATTGGTGAGGCCACACCTGGAATACTGCGTGCAGTTTTGGTTTCCATATTTACAAAAGGATATACTTGCTTTGGAGACGGTTCAGAGAAGGTTCACTAGGTTGATTCCGGAGATGAGGGGGTTGACTTATGAGGAACGGTTGAGTAGGTTGGGCCTCTACTCATTGGAATTAAGAAGAATGAGAGGTGATCTTATTGAAACATATAAGATTATGAGGGGGGCTTGACAAGGTGGATGCAGAGAGGATGTTTCCACTGATGGGGGAGACTAGAACTAGGGGGCATGATCTTAGAATAAGGGGCCGCCCATTTAAAACTGAGATGAGGAGAAATTTCTTCTCAGAGGGTTGTAAATCTGTGGAATTCGCTGCCTCAGAGAGCTGTGGAAGCTGGGGCACTGAATAAATTTAAGACAGAAATAGACAGTTTCTTAAATGATAAGGGGATAAGAGGTTATGGGGAGCGGGCAGGAAAGTGGACCTGAGTCCATGATCAGATCAGCCATGATCGTATTAAATGGCAGAGCAGGCTCGAAGGGCCATATGGCCTACTCCTGCTCCTATTTCTTATGTTCTTATGTAACGCACCCTGGAGTTGCATGTATCTGGTGTCTCAGGGCCCAGGCCCCTGTCCAGTAGCCACAGCGAGTGGAGGATGGCGGGAACGGAAGTCTTGACCCGTATCGCAGTGCCGCAGTCTGGTAATTTCTCCACTTTATGGGGGCCACAGAGCAGCCTGCGCTCGGTCCATCGGATCATCCACTCCAGGAGTTTGGCCGTGCCCTGGAATCTGGCATCCAGCTCGGGGGCTAGTTCCTCTCTCGACAGAGCCAGCGCTGAGGGGCAGGGCCAGGGACTGGGGTCTGCCCTGGCAGGCAACTCAGTTGAGCAGACTGGGGCTGGGGCTGGGCAAGAGTGCAGCTTTAAGCCAAACAGGCCTCTTCCCCTCACACTGCCCCGAGTGCCCACAGCAGGAAAATAGCCGTGGATATCGCGCTCAATTGGCGGCACTTCAGAGCGGACGGTGGAGCAGAACGTCGCGGGAGCAGGTGAGGAGACTGGCGGTTTTGTCCTTTCCCCGCGGCCCGGGTACTCCTTCCTGTGCTCCTCAGACGTTAAGCGAGAGCGGCTTTCTGCTCGGAAGACCTCTCCGTCGGCTCTGGTCCGGCTTTGCCGCCGTTTGAGCGTGGTGTGGACATGGAACGCCAGCGAGTTCAGCTCCTGCTCCCTCAGGTGGCCCGAGCAGCTGGTCAGCAGTGGGACAGCCGGGCCCCCGTTCACTATCTGGTCTCTCTCCAGCAGGTAGCTCAGGAACAGCTCCAGGAACCTCGCATACTCCTCGTCGTCCCGCTCAAACTCCCAGGAGCCAACCACGGGCGGGCGCGGGGCGTCGACCTCTGACCCCCTGGCCTTTCTCTGCTTGGCGGCTCTCCTGCAGTCTGGACCATCGTTCCGGTCACCCGAGGTCCTGTGGGGTCTGGACTCTGTGTCCCTGTGAATAAACAATAAAGCGCTTGCTGCAGCCAGTTACACATTTTATGAGCATAGAATGAGGCAGCACATAAGGAGGCCATTCGGCCCGTTGAGCCCATCCCAACTCTCAGGCAGTCTCACTCCCCCCCCAATTCTCCTTGGGCCCTGCAAATCTTTTCCTTTCGATACTTATCCAACTTCCTGTTGAAAGAGAAAATTCAGTCTGCCTCCACCACCTTTTCAGGCAATGCATTCTTAACCGATAAGGGAATAAGGGGTTATGGGGAGCGGGCAGGGAAGTGGAGCTGAGTTCCATGATCATATTAAATGGCGGAGCAGGTTCAAGGGGCTGTATGGCCTACTCCTGCTCCTATTTCTTGTTATGTTCTTATTCCCGGTCCTAACCACTCACTGCGTAAAAAAGTTATTGCTTGCGTCGCCTTTGGTTCTTAAATCTGTGTCCTCATTTTCTCTACCCTTCCATCAATGGGAACAGTTTCTCTCGATCCTTTCTGTCCAGACCCCTCTTCTTTGAAGGCCTCCCATTGTTCAATTACTGTTTTGCTGACCAATTTTTGATTCCTATCCACCTGAGGCAGATCACTTTTTAAGAACATAAGAAATAGGAGCAGGAGTAGACCATACGGCCCCTCCAGCCTGCTCCACCATTTAATACGATCATGGCTGATCTGATCATGGACTCAGCTCCACTTCCCTGCCCGCTCCCCATAACCACTTATCGCTTAAGAAACTGTCTATCTCTGTCTTAAATTTATTCAATGTCCCAGCTTCCACAGCTCTCTGAGGCAGCGAATTCCACAGATTTACAACCCTCTAAGAAATTCCTCCTCATCTCTGTTTTAAATGTGCGGCCCCTTATTCTAAGATTATGCTCCCTCGTTCTAGTCTCCATTATGAGTGGAATTATCTTCTCTGCATCCACCTTGTCAAGCCCCCTCATAATCTTATATGTTTCAATAAGATCACCTCTCATTCTTCTGAATTCCAATGAATAGAGGCCCAACCTCCTCAACCTTTCCTTACAAGTCAACCCCCTCAAACTAGTGAATCTTCTTCCAAAGCAAGTATATCCTTTCTTAAATATGGAAACCAAAACTGCACGCAGTATTCCAGGTATAACTGTAGAAAAACTTTTATACACCATCCCCTTTGCAATAAAGGCCAAGATACCATTGGCTTTCCTGATCACTTGCTGCACCTGCATACTAACCTTTTATGTTTCATGCACAGGTATTCTTTTTGAATGGCGGAGCAGGCTCGAGGGGCTAGATGGCCTACTCCTGTTCCTAATTCTTATGTTCTTATGTACCCCCCAGGTCCCGCTGTACTGCAGCACTTTGCAATTTTTCTCCATTTAAGTAATAATTTACTCTTTGATTTTTTCTGCCACACTTCCAACATTATACTCCATCTGCCAAATTTTTGCCCACTCACTTAGCCTGTCTATGTCCTTTTGCAGATTTTTTTGTGTCCTCCTCACATCTTTGTATCGTCAGCAATCTTAACTCACTGAAGTTAAGTATTTTTATGCTTGATTGTTCCTTATCCTTTGCATTACTACTCTAAAGCTGATATTATCATCGCTATTCCCCAAACGCTCTCCCACTGAAGCATGCTCCATTTGTCCCACTTCATTCCCCAGAACTCGATCCAGCACTGCTTCCTTCCTCGTTGCGCTGGAAACACACGAATCAAGAGAGGAGGACAAAGAGTTTAATTAGGAGGGGGAAAATGGAGTATGAGAGTAAGTTTGCAGGGAATATAAAAGCTGACTGAAAAGCTTCTATAGATATGTGAAGAGAAAAAGATTAGTGAAGACTAATGTAGGTCACTTGCAGTCAGAATCAAGGGAATTCATAATAGGGAACAAGGAAATGGCAGACAAATTGAACAAATAATTTGGTTTTATCTTCACTAAGACAGACACAAATAACCTTCCGGAAATACTAGGGGTCCAAGGGTCTAGCGAGAAGGGGGAACTGAGGGAAATCCTTATTAGTCAGGAAATGGTGTTAGGGGGGAAATTGAAGGGACTGAAGGCTGATAAATCCCCAGGGCTTGATAGTCTGCATCCCAGAGTACGTAAGGATGTGGCCCTAGAAATAGTGGATGCATTGGTGGTCATTTTCCAACATTCCATGGACTATGGTTCAGTTCCTTTGGATTGGCGGGTAGCTAATGTAGCACCACTTTTTAAAAAAAGGAGGGAGAGAGAAAACAGGGAATTATAGACCGGTTAGCCTGACATCGGCAGTGGGGAAAATGTTGGAATCAATTATTAAAGATGTAATAGCAGCGACAGGAAAGCAGTGACAGGATCAGTCCAAGTCAGCATGGATTTATGAAAGGGAAATCATGCTCGACAAATCTTCTGGAATTATTTGAGGATGTAACTAGTAGAGTGGACAAGGGAGAACCAGTGGATGTGGTGTATTTGGACTTTCAAAAGGCTTTTGACAAGGTCCCACACAAGAGATTAGTGTGCAAAATTAAGGTACATGGCATTGGGGGTAATGTATTGACGTGGATAGAGAACTGGTTGGCAGACAGGAAGCAAAGAGTGGGAATAAACGGATCCTTTTCAGAATGGCAGGCAGTGACTAGTGGCACTGCAAGGTTCAGTGCTGGGACCCCAGCTATTTACAATATACATTAATGATTCTTCAAGTTTGCAGATGACACTAAATTGGGTGGCAGTGCGAGCTGCGAGGAGGATGCTAGGAGGCTGCAGGGGGACTTGGACAGGTTAGGTGAATAGGCAAATGCATGGCAGATTCAGTATAATGTGGATAAATGTGAGATTATCCACTTTGGTTGCAAAAACAGGAAGGCAGATTATTATCTGAATGGTGACAGATTAGTAAAAGGGGAGGTGCAACGAGACCTGGGTGTCATGGTTCATCAGTCATTGAAGGTAGGCATGCAGATACAGCAGGCGGTGAAGGCGGCAAATGGCATGCTGGCCTTCATGGAGGGGGAATTTGAGTATAGGAGCAGGGAGGTCTTACTGCAGTTGTACAGGGCCTTGGTGAAACCACACTTTGAGTATTGTGTGCAGTTCTGGTCTCCTAATCTGAGGAAGGACATTCTTGCTATTGAGAGGGTACAGCGAACTGATTCCTGGGATGGCAGGACTGACAGATGAAGAAAGACTGGATCAACTCGGCTTATATTCACTGGAATTTAGAAGAATGAGAGGGGATCTCATAGAAACATATAAAATTCTGTCGGGATTGGATAGGTTAGATGCAGGAAGAATGTTCCCGACGTTGGGGAAGTCCAAAACCAGGGGTGACAGACTAGGGATAAGAAGTAAGCCATTTAGGACAAAGATGAGGAGAAACTTCTTCATTCAGAGAATTGTGAACCTGTGGAATTCTCTACCAAAGAAAGTTGTTGAGGCCAGTTCGTTAGATATATTCAAAAGGGAGTTAGATATGGCCCTTACTGCTAAAGGGATCAAGGGGTATGGAGAGAAAACAGGAATGGGGTACTGAAGTTGCATGATCAGTCATGATCATAGTGAATGGTGGTGCAGACTCGAAGGGCCGAATGGCCTACTCCTGCACCTATTTTCTATGTTTCTATGTTACACATTTCAGGAATTCCTCCCTCTCTTTGCATTTCAATCTGTTGCGATCCAGGTCTATATTAGGATAATCTTACAAATCCCCTGGGAGGACAGATGCACCAACATTAGCGTCCTCGACCAGGCCAACATCCCCAGCATTGAAGCACTGACCACACTTGATCAGCTCCGCTGGGCAGGCCACATTGTCCGCATGCCAGACACGAGACTCCCAAAGCAAGCGCTCTACTCTGAACTCCTTCACGGCAAACGAGCCAAAAGTGAGCAGAGAAAACATTTCAAGGACACCCTCAAAGCCTCCTTGATGAAGTACAACATCCCCACTGACACCTGGAAGACCCTGGCCAAAGACCGCCCTAAGTGGAGGAAGTGCATCCGGGAGGGCGCTGAGCACCTCGGGTCTCATCGCCGAGAGCATGCAGAAACCAATCGCAGGCAGCGGAAGGAGCGTGCGGCAAACCAGTCCCACCCACCCTTTCCCTCAACGACTATCTGTCCCACCTATGACAGGGACTGTGGTTCTCGTATCGGACTGTTCAGCCACCAAAGGACTCATTTTTAGAGTGGAAGCAAGTCTTCCTCGATTCCGAGGAACTGCCTACGATGATGAGGAGGATAATTGAAGTAGCCTATTATCAGTACTCTGTATTTTTACATCTTTCTGTAATTTGCCTGAATGTGCCCCTCTATCTCCTTCCCACTATTTGGTGTCCTGTTGTATACACCCAGCAGCAGAATAGCTCCTCTATTGTTTCATAATTAAGAACACAAGAACACAATAGGAGCAGGGCTATATGGCCCTTCGAGCCCACACCACCATTCAATAAGATCATGGCTGATCTACATCAACTCCACTTGCCCACCCGATCCTCAAGTCCCTTGAAACCCGTAGAGTCCAAAACTGTATCAATCTCAGCCCTGAATATACTCAACATCCAAAGAATTCTAACCTCATTGACTCTGTCTTTGACCCCTGAACTACATCATCCCTCTCCAGGTGTTAGAGTTTATTTGATCAATACTGCCACCCCCTCCCTTTCTTCCCCATCTTTCCTGAATACCATGTGGCGAGGAATATTAATTTCCCAATTCTACCCTTCTTTGAACCAGGTCTCTGTTATTGCCGCTATATGAAAGTGCAACATCCCCACTGACACCTGGGAGTCCCTGGCCAAAGATCGCCCGAAGTGGAGGAAGTGCATCCGGGATAACACTGAGCACTTCGGGTCTCATCGCCGAGAGCATGCAGAAACCAAGCGCAGGCAGCGGAAAGAGCGTGCGGCAAACCAGTCCCACCCACCCTTACCTCAACCACTATCTGTCTCACAGGGACTGTGGCTCCCGTATTGGACTGTTCAGTCACCTAAAGACTCATTTTAAGAATGAAAGCAAGTCTTCCTCGATTCCAAGAGACTGCATGTGATGATGATGATGATACATTCAAACATACAAAGAGGAGCTCAATGGCTGCTGGCCCTCTCACGTCTACTATGTGACCTCTCTCTCGATCTATCACACACTCTCTCATTGTCCCTGTTTTATGCTCCTCTCTTCAATCTCACACACACTTTGTCCCCTCAACATTCGCACTGCGAAAAAAAAAGCCCCAAGCACTTCCACTCCATCCGACCCGGTGTTCAAACTTGTGAACTCCCAACCTGCCACACTTTCGCTTCGCCCAACAGAGTGTTAAATCCAGGCAAACGCCCCTTGAACACATTTATCTTCTCCCTTTTACCCTTTCCAACACTGCTGCCTTGAATTGTGTATCTTGCTCCCTTAGCCTGGCTGCTCTATGAAAAACTAATTGTACAAACAGTACCAGCGATAACAATACACAAGCGACAACATTCGAATTTAACTTGCCCCATCCTATACCCCTCGATACACAATTCCAGTCCTATCCCCCACACTACATTCGCCCCACATCCCATAAACACTCTGACCCACCTTCTCCTCATAGCCCCCAACCCTACCTGCCCATCTTCTCTCCATATCCATAAACCCCCGACCCACCTTCTCTTCATATACATAAACCCCACCAACTCCCAAAATTCCCCACCCCACCTACTCCCCAGATCCCCAAACCCCACCTACTCCTCATATCCCCAAACCCACCTACTCCCCATATCCCCAAACCCCACCTACCCCCATATCCCCAAACCCCACCTACCCCCATATCCCCAAACCCACCTACTCCCCATATCCCCAAACCCCACCTACCCCCATATCCCCAAACCCCACCTACTCCTCATATCCCCAAACCCACCTACTCCCCATATCCCCAAACCCCACCTACCCCCATATCCCCAAACCCCACCTACCCCCATATCCCCAAACCCACCTACTCCCCATATCCCCAAACCCCACCTACCCCCATATCCCCAAACCCACCTACTCCCCAGATCCCCAAACCCCACCTACTCCCATATCCCCAAACCCACCTGCTCCCCATATCCCCAAACCCACCTACTCCCCATATCCCAAAACCCACCTACTCCCCATATCCCCAAACCCACCTACTCCCCATATCCCCAAACCCCACCTACTCCCCATATCCCCAAACCCCACCGACTCCCCATATCCCCCAAACCCCACCTACTCCACATATCCCCAAACCCCACCTACCCCCATATCCCCAAACCCCACCTACCCCCATATCCCCAAACCCACCTACTCCCCATATCCCCAAACCCCACCTACTCCCCAGATCCCCAAACCCCACCTACTCCTCATATCCCCAAACCCACCTACTCCCCATATCCCCAAACCCCACCTACCCCCATATCCCCAAACCCCACCTACCCCCATATCCCCAAACCCACCTACTCCCCATATCCCCAAACCCCACCTACCCCCATATCCCCAAACCCACCTACTCCCCAGATCCCCAAACCCCACCTACTCCCATATCCCCAAACCCACCTACTCCCCATATCCCCAAACCCACCTACTCCCCATATCCCAAAACCCACCTACTCCCCATATCCCCAAACCCACCTACTCCCCATATCCCCAAACCCCACCTACTCCCCATATCCCCAAACCCCACCGACTCCCCATATCCCCCAAACCCCACCTACTCCACATATCCCCAAACCCCACCTACTCCACATATCCCCAAAGCCCACCTACTCCCCATATCCCCAAACCCATCTACTCCCCATATCCTTAAACCCACCTACCCCCATATCCACAAAGCCAACTACTCCCCATATCCCCAACCCCACCTACTCCCCGTATCCCCAAACCCCATCTACTCCCCATATCCCCAAACCTCACCGACTCCCCGTATCCCCAAACCCCACCTACTCCCCATATCGCCAAAGCCCACTAACTCCCCATATCCCCAAACCCCACCTACCCCCATATCTCAAACCCCACCTACTCCCCATATCCCCAAACCCCACCTACTCCCCATATCCATAAACCCACCTACTTCCCATATCTCAAACCCCACCTACTCCGCATATCGCCAAACTCCACCTACTAGCCATATTCCCCAAACCTCACCTACTCCCCATATCCCAAACTCCACCTACTCCCCATATCCCCAAACCCCACCTACTCCCCATATCCACCAAACCCTACCTACTCCCCATATCCCCAAACCCCACCTACTCCCCATATCCCAAACCCCACCTACTCCCCATATCCCCCCCTACTCCCCATATCCCCAAACCCCACCTACTCCCCACATCCCAAGCCCCACCTACTCCCCACATCCCCAAGCCCCCCCTACTCCCCATATCCCCAAACCCCACCTACTCCCCACATCCCCAAACCCCACCTACTCCCCATATCCCAAACGCCACCTACTCCTCATATACCGCAACCCCACCTACTCCCCATATCCCAAATCCCACCTACTCCCCATATCCCCCAAACCCCACCTACTCCCTGTAGCCCCAAACCCCACCTACTCCCCATATCCCAAATCCCACCTACTCCCCATATCCCCAAACCCCATCTACTCCCCATATCCCCCAAACCCCACCTACTCCCCATATCCCCAAACTCCACCTACTCCCCATATCCCCAAACCCCACCTACTCCCCGTAGCCCCAAACCCCACCTACTCCCCACATCCCCAAACCCCACCTACTCCCCGTATCCCCAAATCCACCTACACCCCCCATATCCCCAAACCTCACCTGCTCCCCATATCCCTAAACCCACCTACCCCCATATCCCCAAACCCAGCTACTCCCCATAGCCCCAGACCCCACCTACTCCCCATATCCCCAGACCCCACCTACCCCCATATCCCCAAACCCAGCTACTCCCCATAGCCCCAGACCCCACCTACTCCCCATATCCCCAGACCCCACCAACTCACCATATCCCCAAACCCCACCTATTCCCCATATCCCCCAACCCCACCTACTCCCCATATCCCAAAAACCCACCTACTCCCCATATACCCAAACCCCACCTACTCCCAATACTCATAAACCCCACCTACTCCCCATATCCCCAATCCCCACCTACTCCCCATATCCCTAAACCCACCTATCCCTAAACCCACCTACCCCCAAACCCACCTACTCCCCGTAGCCCCAAACCCCACCTACTCCCCGTAGCCCCAAACCCCACCTACTCCCCATATCCCCAAACCCATCTACTCCCCATATCCTTAAACCCACCTACCCCCATATCCACAAAGCCAACTACTCCCCATATCCCCAACCCCACCAACTAACCATCTCCCCAAACCCCACCTACTCCCCATATCCCCAAACCCCACCTACTCCCCATATCCCCAAACCCCACCTACTCCCCATATCCCCAAACCCCACCTACTCCCCATATCCCCAAACCCCACCTACTCCCATATCCCCAAACCCCACCTACTCCCCATATCCCCAAACCCCACCTACTCCCTACATCCCCAAACCCCACCTACTCCCCATATCCCCAAACCCCACCTACTCCCCATATCCCCAAACCCCACCTACTCCCCATATCCCCCAAACCCCACTGACTCCCCGTATCCCCAAACCCCACCTACTCCCCAAACCCCACCTACTCCCCATATCCCCAAACCCACCTACTCCCCATATCCCCAAACCCCACCTACTCCCATATCCCCAAACCCCACCGACTCCCCATATCCCCAAACCCCACCTACTCCCCATATCCCCAAACCCCACCTATTCCCCATATCCCCAAACCCCACCTACTCCCCATATCCCCAAACCCCACCTACTCCCCATATCCCCAAACCCCACCTACTCCCATATCACCAAACCCCACCTACTCCACATATCCCCAAACCCCACCGACTCCCCATATCCCCAAACCACACCTACTCCCCATATCCCCAAACCCCACCTACTCCCCATATCCCCAAACCCCACCTACTCCCCATATCCCAAACCCCACCTACTCCCCATATCCCCAAACCCCACCTACTCACCATATCCCCAAACCCCACATCCCCCAAACCCCACCTACTCCCCATATCCCCAAACCCCACCTACTCCCTGTAGCCCCAAACCCCACCTACTCCCCGTAGCCCCAAACCCCACCTACTCCACATATCCCCAAACCCCACCTACTCCCCAAATCCCCAAACCCATCTACTCCCCATATCCTTAAACCCACCTACCCCCATATCCACAAAGCCAACTACTCCCCATATCCCCAACCCCAACTCCCCATATCCCCAAACCCCACCTACTCCCCATATCCCCAAACCCCACCTACTCCCCATATCCCCCAAACCCCACCTACTCCCTGTAGCCCCAAACCCCACCTACTCCCCGTAACCCCAAACCCCACCTACTCCACATATCCCCAAACCCCACCTACTCCCCATATCCCCCAAACCCCACCTACTCCCTGTAGCCCCAAACCCCACCTACTCCCCGTAGCCCCAAACCCCACCTACTCCCCATATCCCCAAACCCCACCTACTCCCCATATCCCCAAACCCCACCTACTCCCCATATCCCCAAACCCCACCGACTCCCCATATCCCCCAAACCCCACCTACTCCACATATCCCCAAACCCCACCTACTCCACATATCCCCAAACCCATCTACTCCCCATATCCTTAAACCCACCTACCCCCATATCCACAAAGCCAACTACTCCCCATATCCCCAACCCCACCAACTCCCCGTATCCCCAAACCCCATCTACTCCCCATATCCCCAAACCCCACCTACTCCCCATATCGCCAAAGCCCACTTACTCCCCATATCCCCAAACCCCACCTACCCCCATATCTCAAACCCCACCTACTCCCCATATCCCCAAACCCCACCTACTCCCCATATCCCCAAACCCCACCTACTCCCCATATCCATAAACCCACCTACTTCCCATATCTCAAACCCCACCTACTCCGCATATCGCCAAACTCCACCTACTAACTATATTCCCCAAACCTCACCTACTCCCCATATCCCAAACCCCACCTACTCCCCATATCCACCAAACCCCACCTACTCCCCATATCCCCAAACCCCACCTACTCCCCATATCCCAAACCCCACCTACTCCCCACATCCCCAAGCCCCACCTACTCCCCACATCCCCAAGCCCCACCTACTCCCCACATCCCCAAGCCCCACCTACTCCCCACATCCCCAAGCACCACCTACTCCCCATCGCCCCCAACCCCACCTACTCCCCATATCCCAAACGCCACCTACTCCCCATATCCCGCAACCCCACCTACTCCCCATATCCCAAATCCCACCTACTCCCCATATCCCCCAAACTCCACCTACTCCCCAAACCCCACCGACTCCCCATATCCCCAAACCCCACCTACTCCCCATATCCCCAAACCCCACCTACTCCCCATATCCCCAAACCCCACCTACTCCCCATATCCCCAAACCCCACCGACTCCCCATATCCCCAAACCCCACCGACTCCCCATATCCCCAAACCCCACCTACTCCCCATATCCCCAAACCCCACCTACTCCCCATATCCCCAAACCCCACCTACTCCCCATATCCCCAAACCCCACCTACTCCCCATATCCCCAAACCCCACCTACTCCCCATATCCCCAAACCCCACCTACTCCCCATATCCCCAAACCCCACCTACTCTCCATATACCCAAACCCCACCTACTCCCCATATCCCCAAACCCCACCTACTCCCCATATCCCAAATCCCACCTACTCCCCATATCCCCCAAACTCCACCTACTCCCTACATCCCCAAACCCCATCTACTCCCCATATCCCCCAAACCCCACCTACTCCCCATATCCCCAAACTCCACCTACTCCCCGTATCCCCAAACCCCACCTACTTCCCGTAGCCCCAAACCCCACCTACTCCCCGTATCCCCAAATCCCACCTACTCCCCGTAGCCCCAATCCACACCTACTCCCCGTACCCCCAAACCCACCTACTCCCCGTAGCCCCAAACCCCACCTACTCCCCGTAGCCCCAAACCCCACCTACTCCCCATATCCCCAAACCCATCTACTCCCCATATCCTTAAACCCACCTACCCCCATATCCACAAAGCCAACTACTCCCCATATCCCCAACCCCACCAACTAACCATCTCCCCAAACCCCACCTACTCCCCATATCCCCAAACCCCACCTACTCCCCATATCCCCAAACCCCACCTACTCCCCATATCCCCAAACCCCACCTACTCCCATATCCCCAAACCCCACCTACTCCCCATATCCCCAAACCCCACCTACTCCCTACATCCCCAAACCCCACCTACTCCCCATATCCCCAAACCCCACCTACTCCCCATATCCCCAAACCCCACCTACTCCCCATATCCCCCAAACCCCACCGACTCCCCGTATCCCCAAACCCCACCTACTCCCCAAACCCCATCTACTCCCCATATCCCCAAACCCACCTACTCCCCATATCCCCAAACCCCACCTACTCCCATATCCCCAAACCCCACCGACTCCCCATATCCCCAAACCCCACCTACTCCCCATATCCCCAAACCCCACCTACTCTCCATATCCCCAAACCCCACCTACTCCCCAAACCCCACCGACTCCCCATATCCCCAAACCCCACCTACTCCCCATATCCCCAAACCCCACCTACTCCCCATATCCCCAAACCCCACCTACTCCCCATATCCCCAAACCCCACCGACTCCCCATATCCCCAAACCCCACCGACTCCCCATATCCCCAAACCCCACCTACTCCCCATATCCCCAAACCCCACCTACTCCCCATATCCCCAAACCCCACCTACTCCCCATATCCCCAAACCCCACCTACTCCCCATATCCCCAAACCCCACCTACTCCCCATATCCCCAAACCCCACCTACTCCCCATATCCCCAAACCCCACCTACTCTCCATATACCCAAACCCCACCTACTCCCCATATCCCCAAACCCCACCTACTCCCCATATCCCAAACCCCACCTACTCCCCATATCCCAAATCCCACCTACTCCCCATATCCCCCAAACTCCACCTACTCCCTACATCCCCAAACCCCATCTACTCCCCATATCCCCCAAACCCCACCTACTCCCCATATCCCCAAACTCCACCTACTCCCCGTATCCCCAAACCCCACCTACTTCCCGTAGCCCCAAACCCCACCTACTCCCCGTATCCCCAAATCCCACCTACTCCCCGTAGCCCCAATCCACACCTACTCCCCGTACCCCCAAACCCACCTACTCCCCGTAGCCCCAAACCCCACCTACTCCCCGTAGCCCCAAACCCCACCTACTCCCCATATCCCCAAACCCATCTACTCCCCATATCCTTAAACCCACCTACCCCCATATCCACAAAGCCAACTACTCCCCATATCCCCAACCCCACCAACTAACCATCTCCCCAAACCCCACCTACTCCCCATATCCCCAAACCCCACCTACTCCCCATATCCCCAAACCCCACCTACTCCCCATATCCCCAAACCCCACCTACTCCCATATCCCCAAACCCCACCTACTCCCCATATCCCCAAACCCCACCTACTCCCTACATCCCCAAACCCCACCTACTCCCCATATCCCCAAACCCCACCTACTCCCCATATCCCCAAACCCCACCTACTCCCCATATCCCCCAAACCCCACCGACTCCCCGTATCCCCAAACCCCACCTACTCCCCAAACCCCATCTACTCCCCATATCCCCAAACCCACCTACTCCCCATATCCCCAAACCCCACCTACTCCCATATCCCCAAACCCCACCGACTCCCCATATCCCCAAACCCCACCTACTCCCCATATCCCCAAACCCCACCTACTCTCCATATCCCCAAACCCCACCTATTCCCCATATCCCCAAACCCCACCTACTCCCCATATCCCCAAACCCCACCTACTCCCCATATCCCCAAACCCCACCTACTCCCATATCCCCAAACCCCACCTACTCCCCATATCCCCAAACCCCACCGACTCCCCATATCCCCAAACCACACCTACTCCCCATATCCCCAAACCCCACCTACTCCCCATATCCCCAAACCCCACCTACTCCCCATATCCCAAACCCCACCTACTCCCCATATCCCCAAACCCCACCTACTCACCATATCCCCAAACCCCACATCCCCCAAACCCCACCTACTCCCCATATCCCCAAACCCCACCTACTCCCTGTAGCCCCAAACCCCACCTACTCCCCGTAGCCCCAAACCCCACCTACTCCACATATCCCCAAACCCCACCTACTCCCCAAATCCCCAAACCCATCTACTCCCCATATCCTTAAACCCACCTACCCCCATATCCACAAAGCCAACTACTCCCCATATCCCCAACCCCAACTCCCCATATCCCCAAACCCCATCTACTCCCCATATCCCCAAACCCCACCTACTCCCCATATCGCCAAAGCCCACTTACTCCCCATATCCCCAAACCCCACCTACCCCCATATCTCAAACCCCACCTACTCCCCATATCCCCAAACCCCACCTACTCCCCATATCCCCAAACCCCACCTACTCCCCATATCCATAAACCCACCTACTTCCCATATCTCAAACCCCACCTACTCCGCATATCGCCAAACTCCACCTACTAACTATATTCCCCAAACCTCACCTACTCCCCATATCCCAAACCCCACCTACTCCCCATATCCACCAAACCCCACCTACTCCCCATATCCCCAAACCCCACCTACTCCCCATATCCCAAACCCCACCTACTCCCCACATCCCCAAGCCCCACCTACTCCCCACATCCCCAAGCCCCACCTACTCCCCACATCCCCAAGCCCCACCTACTCCCCACATCCCCAAGCACCACCTACTCACCATCGCCCCCAACCCCACCTACTCCCCATATCCCAAACGCCACCTACTCCCCATATCCCGCAACCCCACCTACTCCCCATATCCCAAATCCCACCTACTCCCCATATCCCCCAAACTCCACCTACTCCCCAAACCCCACCGACTCCCCATATCCCCAAACCCCACCTACTCCCCATATCCCCAAACCCCACCTACTCCCCATATCCCCAAACCCCACCTACTCCCCATATCCCCAAACCCCACCGACTCCCCATATCCCCAAACCCCACCTACTCCCCATATCCCCAAACCCCACCTACTCCCCATATCCCCAAACCCCACCTACTCCCCATATCCCCAAACCCCACCTACTCCCCATATCCCCAAACCCCACCTACTCCCCATATCCCCAAACCCCACCTACTCTCCATATACCCAAACCCCACCTACTCCCCATATCCCCAAACCCCACCTACTCCCCATATCCCAAATCCCACCTACTCCCCATATCCCCCAAACTCCACCTACTCCCTACATCCCCAAACCCCATCTACTCCCCATATCCCCCAAACCCCACCTACTCCCCATATCCCCAAACTCCACCTACTCCCCGTATCCCCAAACCCCACCTACTTCCCGTAGCCCCAAACCCCACCTACTCCCCGTATCCCCAAATCCCACCTACTCCCCGTAGCCCCAAACCCCACCTACTCCCCGTAGCCCCAAACCCCACCTACTCCCCATATCCCCAAACCCCACCTACTCCCCGTATCCCCAAATCCACCTACACCCCCCATATCCCCAAACCTCACCTGCTCCCCATATCCCTAAACCCACCTACCCCCATATCCCCAAACCCAGCTACTCCCCATAGCCCCAGACCCCACCTACTCCCCATATCCCCAGACCCCACCAACTCACCATATCCCCAAACCCCACCTATTCCCCATATCCCAAAAACCCACCTACTCCCCATATACCCAAACCCCTCCTACTCCCAATACCCATAAACCCCACCTACTCCCCATATCCCCAAACCCCACCTACTCCCCATATCCCCAGACCCCACCTACTCCCCACATCCCAAAACCCCACCTACTCCCCATATCCCCCAAACCCCACCTACTCCCCATATCCCAAAACCCCACCTACTCCCCATATCCCCAAACCCCACCTACTCCCCATATCCCCAAACCCCACCTACTCCCCATATCCCTAAACCCACCTATCCGTAAACCCACCTACCCCCAAACCCACCTACTCCCATATACCCAAACCCCACCTACTCCCCATATCCCCAGACCCCACCTACTCCCCATATCCCCAAACCCCACCTACTCCCCATATCCCCAAACCCCACCTACTCCCCGTATCCCCAAACCCCACCTACTCTCCATATCTCTCAATGATCTCTCTCCAGAAACCTTTGCTGGGAATTTATTGCACAATTCAATTACCCTTCGGGTGCAAACGTTTCCCTGACTTCCCTTCTTACTCCAGAATTCCCATGTCCCGCTGCTCCCCCCCCCCATTAACGGGGCCCACACTAGCTACCTGTGACCCCCATTAACCAGGCCCACACTTGCTTGCTGTGATCCCCATGTGCCGCCCATTAACCAGGCCCACATTTGCTACCTGTGACTGCTGTCTGTCTGCTGCTGGATTCTGTCCTGCCATTCACTCGTATCCGGCAATGGCTCGGACATATTGTCCGTCGTGTCTCCATCACTCTGGTTCTCGGCTCTTCTGGTGTCGGTCAAAGTGCTTCTGCTCAGACTTGTCCCCAAGGAGAACCGATCGTACGTCTGGTCCTGCTGCTCCCTCAGCCCCTCTTCAGTTCGCTCCCAGATGTGCTGTTCCGTGGGACCAATGTTCTGCACTACCCGCTTCAGCGTTTTCATCCTCTGTCTGTACAACTCGTGCAGCACCAACGACATCATCTCCTCTCCATCGGGGCCTGAGAAATAAGGTAAAGGCTTCAGGATTCACCAAGTCCGCCTACTTCCACCTCCGTAACATCGCCCGTGTCCGCACCCTTGCTTCAGCTCATCTGCTGCTAAAACCCTCATCCATCTCTTTAAATTACCTCTCGATATGACCATTCCAACGCATTCCTGGCTGGCCTCACACATTCTACCCGATGTACATGAGTCCTTAGGTGACTGAACAGCCCAACACGAGAACCACAGTCCCTGTCACAGGTGGGACAGACAGTGGTTGAGGGAAGAGGTGGGTGGGACTGGTTTGCCGCACGCTCCTTCCGCTGCCTGCGCTTGGTTTCTGCATGCTCTCGGCGATGAGACTCGAGGTGCTCAGCGCCCTCCCGGATGCACTTCCTCCACTTAGGGCGGTCTTTGGCCAGGGACTCCCAGGTGTCAGTGGGGATGTTGCACTTAATCAGGGAGGCTTTGAGGGTGTCCCTGTAACGTTTCCTCTGCCCACCTTTGACTCGTTTGCTGTGAAGGAGTTCCAAGTAGAGCGCTTGCTTTGGGAGTCTTGTGTCTGGCATGCAAACAATGTGGCCTGCCCAGCGGAGCTGATCAAGTGTGGTCAGTGCTTTGTTGCTGGGGATGTTGGCCTGGTCGAGGACGCTAACGTTGGTGCGTCTGTCCTCCCAGGGGATTTGTAGGATCTTGCGGAGACATCGTTGGTGGTATTTCTCCAGCGATTTGAGGTGTCTACTGTACATGGTCCATGTCTCTGAGCCATACAGGAGGGCAGGTATTACTACAACCCTGTAGACCATGAGCTTGGCAGCAGATTTGAGAGGAGGTTAGATAAGCATATAAGGGACAAGGGAGAAGGTATTAGAGAATTATGCGGATAGGGTTAGATGAGGAAAGACGGGAGGAGGCTCGAGTGGAGCATAAACACCAGCATGGACTGGTTGGGCCCAATGGTCTGTTTCTATGCCGTATATCCTCTGTAATTCCTCTGTAATCCTAGGTAACTCTCCTGTGAAGCACTGTGGGATGTTTTACTATGTTAAAGGCACTATATAAATTTAAGTCGCTGTTTTTCCTCAGAAAGCTCACGTGTCCCACCTGCGAGTGCGTCACCCAACCCCAGCAACCCCCCACCTAACGTAAAGTGGGATGGATAATCCTGGTGGAGGCTGGATTTCCTCACCTCGCACTGTGCTGTGACGCAGGCGTTGCTGTAGTGCGTGATATTTGTCCCTCAGAGGCACCCGAACATCTTCCACATCAGGAAAGGCCTGGACAAGGATTTCAGCCACCTATAGCAAACAGAGGAGCAGGTCAGGCAGATACAACAGTGTGCTGGAACACATCCCATAATAACACCCGTCACAATCGGGGCCCCTGCCATCTTCCCATCTGGTCCCAATACCCTCCCTCCGTGCCCCCTCACCCCAGGGTCATTCTCTCTCTCTCTCCCCCCTCCCCCCAGGGTCATTCTTTCTCTCGCCCCCATCCCCCCAGGGTCTCTCTCTCTCTCCCCCATCCCCCCAGGGTCTCTCTCTCCCCCTCCCCCCCAGGGTCATAATCTCTCTCGCCCCCATCCCCTCAGGGTCTCTCTCTCTCTCTCCCCCATACCCCCAGGGTCTCTCTCTCCCCTCTCCCCCCCCCAGGGTCATTCTCTCTCTCTCTCTCCCCCCTCCTCCCAAGGTCATTCTCTCTCTCTCTCTCTCTCTCTCTCTCTCTCGCCCCTCCCCCAGGGTCTCGGTCTCTCTCTCTCTCCCCCCTCCCCCCAGGGTCTCTCTCTCTCTCCCCCCTCCCCTCAGGGTCATTCTCTCTCTCTCTCCCTCCCCCCAGGGTCTCTCTCTCTCTCTTCCCCCCCTCCCCCCAGGGTCATTCTCTCTCTCTCCCCCCTCCCCCCAGGGTCATTCTCTCTCTCTCCCACCTCCCCCCAGGGTCATTCTCTCTCTCTCCCACCTCCCCCCAGGGTCATTCTCTCTCTCTCTCTCTCTCTCTCTCCCACCTCCCCCCAGGGTCATTCTCTCTCTCGCCCCTCCCCCCCCAGGGTCTCTCTCTCTCTCTCCCCCTCCCCCCAGGGTCATTCTCGCTCCTCTCCCCCATCCCCCCAGGGTCACTCTCTTTCTCCCCTCCCCCCAGGGTCTCTCTCTTTCTCCCCTCCCCCCAGGGTCTCTCTCTCACTCCCCCCCTCCCCCCAGGGTCTCTCTCTCTCTCTCCCCCCTCCCCCCAGGGTCTCTCTCTCTCTCTCCCCCCTCCCCCCAGGGTCACTCTCTCTCTCTCTCTCCCCCCTCCCCCCAGGGTCACTCTTCCCCCCCTCCCCCCTGGGTCTCTCTCTCTCTCTCTCTCTCTCCCCCCTCCCCCCAGGGTCACTCTCTCTCTCTCCCCCCCTCCCCCCAGGGTCACTCTCTCTCTCTCCCCCCCCCCTCCCCCCAGGGTCACTCTCTCTCCTCTCCCCCCAGGGTCTCTTGCTCTCTCTCTCTCTCTCTCTCTCTCTCTCTCTCTCTCCCCCCCCCTCCTCCCAGGGTCACTCTCTCTCTCTCTCCCCCCAGGGTCATTCTCTCTCCTCTCCCCCCTCACCCCAGGGTCTCTCTCTCTCTCTCTCTCTCCCCTCCCCCCAGGGTCTCTCTCTCTCTCTCTCTCCCCTACCCCCAGGGTCTCTCTCTGTCTCTCCCCCCTCCCCCCAGGGTCAGTCTCTCTCTCGCCCCTCCCCCAGGATATCTCTCTCTCGCCCCTCCCCCAGGATCTCTCTCTCTCTCTCTCTCTCCCCCCTCCCCCAGGGTCTCTCTCTCTCTCTCTCTCGCCCCTCCCCCCAGGGCCATTCTCTCTCTCCCCTCTCCCCCCAGGGTCATTCTCTCTCCTTTCCCCCCAGGGTCATTCTCTCTCCTCTCCCCCCTCCCCCCAGGGTCTCTCTCGCTCTCTCCCCCCCCCCCCCATCCCCCCAGGGTCTCTCTCTCTCTCTCTCCTCTCCGCCCAGGGTCTCTCTCTCTCTCTCTCTCTCTCTCTACCCCCTCCCCCCAGGGTCTCTCTCTCTCTCTCTCTCTCTCTCTCTCCTCCCCCCAGGGTCTCTCTCTCTCTCTCCCCCCCATCCCCCCAGGGTCTCTCTCTCTCTCTCTCTCTCTACCCCCTCCCCCCAGGGTCTCTCTCTCTCTCTCTCTCTCTCCTCCCCCCAGGGTCTCTCTCTCTCTCTCTCCCCCCCATCCCCCCAGGGTCTCTCTCTCTCTCCCCCCAGGGTCTCTCTCTCTCTCTCCCCCCCTCCCCCCAGGGTATATCTCTCTCGCCCCCCTCCCCCCAGGGTCTCTCTCTCTCTCCGCCCTCCCCCCAGGGTCTCTCTCTCTCTCCCCCCAGGGTCTCTCTCTCTCTCAATCTCTCCCTCCCCCCAGGGTCTCTCTCTCTCTCTCTCTCTCTCTCCCCCCAGGGTCTCTCTCTCTCTCTCCCCCCAGGGTCTCTCTCTCTCTCTCTCTCTCTCCCTCCCCCCAGGGTCTCTCTCTCTCTCTCTCTCTCCCCCCAGGGTCTCTCTCTCTCCTCCCTCCCCCCAGAGTCTCTCTCTCTCTCCCCCCTCCCCCCAGGGTCTCTCTCTCTCTCTCCCCCCAGGGTCTCTCCCCCTCTCTCTCTCTCCACCCCAGGGTCTCTCTCTCCCCCCAGGGTCTCTCTCTCTCTCTCCCCCCAGGGTCTCTCTCTCTCTCCTCCCTCCCCCCAGAGTCTCTCTCTCTCTCCCCCCTCCCCCCAGGGTGTATCTCTCTCGCTGTCCCTCCCTCCAAGGTGTCTCTCTCTCTCTCTCTCTGCCCCTGCCCCCAAGGTGTCTCTCTCTCTCTCTCTCTGCCCCTCCCCCCAGCACCGCTCTCCCCGCTCCTCCCCCCGGGGCCCCCATATTCCATGTGCTATTTTGTACCAATCCGTGCTCCTACCTGTGTGATCGGAGGGAGCTCACTAACCAAGCTGAGGATGATGTCCTGCACGAGCTCCTCTGCGTTCATGAACCGAGCGAAGGGCAGCATTCGACAGGCCCAGTCCAGGGAGGCTAGGCAATGGTCAACCACGGCCACATCATACTCTGCTGCCGCCTCGTAGTCCTGAGAACACAGCAAACTCCACAGTACTGCAAGTGTGATTGGCATCCGTGACTACTCCACACCCTGACCAGTTACTAGTACTTAACTAGACATACCATTTGACATAAAATAAATTTTCACATGTTCCTCATTGCTCAACGAATCTGACGAGATTCATCCAGTGCGCCAGTGTAGCCTTCGGCCACCTGAAGAAAAGAGTGTTTGAAGACCAGGCCCTCAAAACTGCCACCAAGCTCATGGTACAGGGCTGTAGTAATACCCGCCCTCCTGTATGGCTCAGAGACATGGACCATATACAGTAGACACCTCAAGTCGCTGGAGAAATATCACCAACGATGCCTCTGAAAGATCCTACAAATCCCCTGGGAGGACAGACGCACCAACATTAGCGTCCTCGACCAGGCCAACATCCCCAGCATCGAAGCACTGACCACACTCGATCAGCTCCGCTGGGCAGGCCACATTGTTCACATACCTGACACAAGACTCCCAAAGCAAGCGCTCTACTCGGAACTGTGGAAATGTATTTCTATCTAAGCTGTATCACACTGTATTTTTGTGCCCTTTTAATATAAAACAAAATGGAGTCCTGGTCGTTCCAGAAATTTCTGCAACAGACATTCTGTTTGCATCAACAGCTAAACCTGGCTTGAAACGGCTGATAACTCATCAATGGCCACCAGACACCTAGGAGACACGTCCTGCTGAGACAGGTACCACCCATGGTGCTCTCCTATTGTCTATACAACACCAGTTCCGCTCCGCCCCACCCTTTTCGAGATACTCAAACCACCAGCCATTATCTCTTGTACAGATCTCATCCATTTGATACAAAAAGATAGCTGACCAGGAAACTGGACAATCCTGACACAATGCAATGCCAGTAATAGCTCATTACCACACTCTCGAGTAATGGCCGACTAGCCAACTGATAACCCTGACAAAAGGAAATATTTGGAAACCATGTCAGGACAAGGATGTAGTAATTAACTCTCTATCTGTATTCACTGACTGCAAGACAGAGCCAATACACAGGAAGAGGCCATAACTTGGGTTTTTACTGTATAAATATCTTGTGAAATTGTACCATTTCGAAGGTGTTCACTTAGCCGTTGACTGAGTGTGACCTTTCCCTTGCCAGCAAGTAAAATTAAAGGAACATCTGCCGGGCTGAAGGTGTCTGAGTCGTATATTGTGAGTCGAGATTTCGACAGAACTCCTGCACGGCAAGCGAGCCCAAGGTGGGCAGAGGAAACGTTTCAAGGACACCCTCAAAGCCTCCCTAATAAAGTGCAACATCCCAACCGACACCTGGGAGTCCCAGGCCAAAGGCCGCCCTAAGTGGAGGAAGTGCATCCGGGAGGGCACTGAGCACCTCGAGCCTCATCTCCGAGAGCATGCAGAAATCAAGTGCAGACAGCGGAAGGAGCGTGCGGCAAACCAGACTCCCCACCCTTTCCTTCAACCACTGTCTGCCCCACCTATGACAGAGACTGTAATTCCCATATTGGACTGTTCAGTCACCTAAGAACTCACTTTTGGAGTGGAAGCAAGTCTTCCTCGATTCCGAGGGACTGCCTATGATGATGATTGCTCAAAGACCAGCAGAAACCCCCAAGTAGTACTGTAATCAATGAACCACCAACGGACCAGTGGGAAGGCCCTGTCGGAGAATAAAACATGAGTAGCCACAATGAAAACACCAGTCTATGGGGACACAGCTACATGAACCTCTGCCCACCGAACATGACGGCGGCAGCTTCCAGCCACTCACAATCCAGCTGTGTGAGAGGCATTGTGGGTGTTGCCCGTCAGCAACAGGGGAAATGACCCACACGCTTCTGCGAGCACTCGGCCAAACAGCGGGCTCCGTCAAGGAGAGGATTGTAATTCACTGCAGATCAAGGTCGGGCAGGTGATGATCCATTGGGGCTGAAGGTAGGGAAGCTAGGCGGCCAGGCAGCAGTCTGGAGGCCCCGCGCAGGCCCTGCAGCGGCTGTTAACTGGAGAAGCCACACATCCGCAGACACTCGATTGAGGTCGTTATAGGGGCCGCATACACAAAAAGATAAATAGAAACATAGAAAAATAGAAACATAGAAAATAGGTGCAGGAGTAGGCCATTCGGCCCTTCGAGCCTGCACCACCATTCAATAAGATCATGGCTGATCATTCCCTCAGTACCCCTTTCCTGCTTTCTCTCCATACCCCTTGATCCCTTTAGCCGCAAGGGCCATATCTAACTCCCTCTTGAATATATCCAATGAACTGGCATCAACAACTCTCTGCGGCAGGGAATTCCACAAGTTAACAACTCTGAGTGAAGAAGTTTCTCCTCATCTCAGTCCTAAATGGCCTACCCCTTATCCTTAGATTGTGACCCCTGGTTCTGGACTTCCCCAACATCGGGAACATTCTTCCTGCATCTAACCTGTCCAGTCCTGTCAGAATCTTATATGTTTCAATGAGATCCCCTCTCATCCTTCTAAACTCCAGTGAATACAGGCCTAGTCGATCCAGTCTCTCCTCATATGTCAGTCCTGTCATCCCGGAGGGAACATCGGTGGTGACCGGTCTTCGGTCTTCACAGTGGAAGACACAAAAATCATCAAAAATTGCTGGTCACGGGAATGTGGGAAGGGAGGACCTTGAGACAATCACTATCACTAGTGGGGTAATGCTGGACAGGCTAATGGGACTCAAGGTAGACAAGTCCCCTGGTCCTGATGAAATGCATCCCAGGGTATTAAAAGAAATGGCAGATGCATTCGTTATAATCTACTAAAGTTCTCTGGACTCTGGGGAGGTACCAGCGGGTTGGAAAGCAGCTAATGTAACGCCTCTGTTTAAAAAATGGGGCAGACAAAAGGCAGGTAACTACAGGCCGGTTAGTTTAACATCTGTAGTGGGGAAAATGCTTGAAACTATCATTAAGGAAGAAATAGCGGGACATCTAGATAGGAATAGTGCAATCAAGCAGACGCAGCATGGATTCATGAAGGGGAAATCATGTTTAACTAATTTACTGGAGTTCTTTGAGGATATAACGAGCATGGTGGATAGAGGTGTACCGATGGATGTGGTGTATTTAGATTTCCAAAAGGCATTCGATAAGGTGCCACACAAAAGGTTACTGCAGAAGATAGAGGTACGCGGAGTCAGAGGAAATGTATTAGCATGGATAGAGAATTGGCTGGCAAACAGAAAGCAGAGAGTCGGGATAAATGGGTCCTTTTCGGGTTGGAAATCGGTGGTTAGTGGTGTGCCACAGGGATCGGTGCTGGGACCACAACTGTTTACAATATACATAGATGTCCTGGAAGAGGGGATAGAGTGTAGTGTAACAAAATTTGCAGATGACACAAAGATTAGTGGGAAAGCGGGTTGTGTAGAGAACACAGAGAGGCTGCAAAGAGATTTGGATAGGTTAAGCGAATGGGCGAAGGTTTGGCAGATGGAATACAATGTCGGAAAGTGTGAGGTCATCCACCTTGGGGGAAAAAAAACAGTAAAAGGGAATATTATTTGAATGGGGAGAAATTACAACATGCTGCGGTGCAGAGGGACCTGGGGGTCCTTGTGCATGAAACTCTTTTTGGAGTTCACCTGCAAAACATAAAACATTAAACGGTGCCACCCGACCTGGGTGTCCTTGTGCATGAATCCCCAAAAGTTAGTTTGCAGGTGCAGCAGGTAATCAGGAAGGCGAATGGAATGTTGGCCTTCATTGCGAGAGGGATGGAGTACAAAAGCAGGGAGGTCCTGCTGCAACTGTATAGGGTATTGGTGAGGCTGCACCTGGAGTACTGCGTGCAGTTTTGATCACCTTACTTAAGGAAGGATATACTGGCTTTGGAGGGGGTACAGAGACGATTCACTAGGCTGATTCCGGAGATGAGGGGGTTACCTTATGATGATAGATTGAATAGACTGGGTCTTTAGTCGTTGGAGTTCAGAAGGATGAGGGGTGATCTTATAGAAACATTTAAAATCATGAAAGGGATAGAAAAGATAGAGGCAGAGAGGTTGTTTCCACTGGTCGGGGAGACTAGAACTAGGGGGCACAGCCTCAAAATACGGGGGAGCCAATTTAAAACCGAGTTGAGAAGGAATTTCTTCTCCCAGAGGGTTGTGAATCTGTGGAATTCTCTGCCCAAGGAAGCAGTTGAGGCTAGCTCATTGAATGTATTCAAGTCACAGATAGATAGATTTTTAACCAATAAGGGAATTAAGGGTTACGGGGAGTAAGTGGAGCTGAGTCCACGGCCAGATCAGCCATGATCTTATTGAATGGCGGAGCAGGCTCGAGGGGCTAGATGGCCTACTCCTGTTCCTAATTCTTATGTTCTTATGTTATGGTGATCCACTGGGACTGGTGGAGGGGAGGTAGTGATCCACTGGGACTGTGGGAGTGGAGGTGGTGATCCACTGGGATTGTGGGAGGGGAGGTGGTGATCCATTGGGACTGTGGAAGGAGAGATGGTGATCCACTGGGGCTGTGGGAGGAGAGATGGCAATCCATTGGGGCTATGAAAGGGGAGATGGTGATCCACTGGGACTATGAAAGGAGAGAGTGGTGATCCACTGGGCCTGGTGGAAGGGGAGGTGGTGATCCACTGGGACTGTGGAAGGGGAGGTGGTGATCCAGTGGGACTGCGAAAGGGGAGACGGTGATCCACTGGGACTGGTGGAAGGGGAGATGGTGATCCACTGGGACTGCAAAAGGGGAGATGGTGATCCACTGGGACTTTGAAAGGGGAGATGGTGATCCACCGGGACTTTGAAAGGGGAGACGGTGATCCACTGGGACTGTGGAAGGGGAGATGGTGATCCACTGGGACTGTGGAAGGGGAGATGGTGATCCACTGGGACTGTGGAAGGGGAGATGGTGATCCACTGGGACTGTGAGAGGGGAGGTGGTGACCCACTGGGACTGTGAGAGGGGAGGTGGTGACCCACTGGGACTGTGAGAGGGGAGGTGGTGATCCACTGGGACTGTGTAAGGTGTAAGGGGGAGCCACGACTGATGGCCCAGGTCACCTACTGGTGAACTGCCTGCTGGCCAGCTGTTCAGCAGGGCAGGTCTGTACAGGGCAGCTCAGTGAAAACAAAAAGAGGGAGTGCAGGCAAACCGAGAGAGCAGGCAAAACTCACGGATGTCCTAGAGGGAAGGAAATCTGCTGTCCTTACTCGGTCTGGCCCATATGTGACTCCAGACCCACAGCAATGTGGTTGACTCTTACTGCCACATGGCCCAGCGAGACACTCAGTTGTACCATACCGCTATGAAAACCAATTTTTAAAAAAGCTCCCGGCATGGACCTAGGCACTGGCATCAGACACATCAACGGCACACCCTGCCCAGCCCACCCTGCAGAATCCTCCTCACCAACATCTGGTCACTTGTGCCAAAATTTGGAGAGCTGTCCCACTGACCAGTCAAGCAACAGCCTGACATAGTCATACTCACAGAATCATATCTTTCCGCCAATGTCCCAGGCTCCTCCACCACCATCCCTGGGTATGTCCTATCCCACTGGCAGGACAGACCCACCAGGGGTGACGGCACAGTGGGATACAATCAGGAGGGATTTGCCTTGGGAGGCCTCAACACTGACTCTCATAGAAATTTACAGCACGGAAGGAGGCCATTTCAGCCCATCGTGTTCGCACCGGCCGACCAAGAGCGTAATCCCACTTTCCAGCTCTTGGTCCATAGCCTTATAGGTTACGGCACTTCCAATGCATGTTCAAATAGTTTTTTAAAGTGGTGAGGGTTTCTGTCTCCACCACCCTTCCAGGCAGTGAGTTCCAGACCCCCACCACCCACGAGATGAAAACAATTCCCCTCCATTCCCCACTAAACCTCCTGCCAATAACTTTAAATCTATGCCTCCTGGTTGTTGACCCCTCTGCTAAGGGGAAATAGGTCCTTCCTATCCACTCTATCTAGGACCCTCAATTTTATACACCTCAATAAGAAAACAACCTCAGCCAATCCTATCTTTCCTCACAGCTAAAATTCTCCAGTCCAGGCAACATCCTCATAAATCTCCTCTGCACCCTCTCTAATGCAATCACATCCTTCCTGTGGTGACCAGAACTGCACGCAGTACTCCAGCTGTGACCTAACCAGTGTTTTATACAGTTCAAGCACAACCTCCCTGCTCTTGTATTCTATCCCTCGGCTAATAAAGGCAAGTATTCTGTATGCCTTCTCAACCACCTTATCGATCTGACCTGTCAGCTTCAGCGATCTGTGGACACGCACTCCAATGTCCCTTATCTAGAACATAGAACATAAGAAATAGGAGCAGGAGTTGGCCATTAGGCCCCTCGAGCCTGCTCCGCCATTTAATAAGGACATGGCTGATCTGATCATGGACTCAGCTCCACTTCCCTGCCCGCTCCCCATAACCCTTTACTTCCTTATCTCTCAAAAATCTGTCTATCTCCACCTTAAATATATTCAATGACCCAGCCTCCACAGCTCTCTGGGGCAGAGAATTCCACAGATTTACAACCCTCTGAGAGAAGAAATTTCTCCTCATCTCAGTTTTAAATGGTCGGCCCCTTATTCTGAAACTATGTCCCCTAGTTTAAGTTTCCTCTATGAGTGGAAATATCCTCTCTGCATCCACCTTGTCGAGCCCCCTCATTATCTTATATGTTTCGATAAGATTCCCTCTCATTCTTCTGAATTCCAGTGAGTATAGGCCCAACCTATTCAACCTATCTTCATAAGTCAATCCCCTCATCGCCGGAATCAACCTAGTGAACCTTCTCTGTATATCCTTCCTTAAATATGGAGACCAAAACTGTTATATATGTAAACTTGTATTTACTCTTTACAGCCACCAGAGGGCTCATTCCCTGGAGTCCTAAGGGATCTCATAATCCTTTGGGAGCACAGGTATTTAAGGAGGCCTCACAGGTTGGAGAGGCACTTTGGAGAGCTATAATAAAAGACGAAGGTCACACTTTACTTTGAGCTCAGAGTGTTCTGTCTGACTCTTTCTCCATACATAACAAAAACTGCACGCAGTATTCCAGGTGTGGCCTCACCAATACCCTGTACAGTTGTAGCAGGACTTCTCTGCTTTTAAACTCCATCCCCCTTTCAATAAAGGCTAAGATTCCATTGGCCTTCCTGATTACTTGCTGTACCTGCATACTGACCTTTTGTGTTTCATGCACAAGAACCCCAGGTCCCGCTGTACTGCAGCACTTTATAATTTTTCTCCATTTAAGTTATAATTTGTTTTTCTATTTTTTTCTGCCAAAGTGAATAACCTCACATTTTCCCACATTATACTCCATCTACCTAGCTTGCTACCTTCAGGGATCTGTGGACATGCACTCCAAGCTCCCTTTGTTCCTCTACACTTCTCTGACCTACCATTTAATGTGTGTTCCCTTGCCTTGTTAGCCCTCCCCAAATGCATTACCTCACTTCTTTGGATTGAATTCCAATTGTCACTGTTCTGCCCACCTGACCAGTCCATTGATATCTTCCTGCAGTCTACAGCTTTCTTCTTCATTAACAACCACACAGCCGATTTTAGTATCATCTGCAAACTTCTTAATCATATCCCCTACATTCAAGTCTAAATCATTGATATTTACCATAAAAAGCAAGGGACCCAGCACTAAGCCCTGCGGAACTCCACTGGAAACATCCTTCCAGTCATAAAAACACCCATCAACCATTACCCTTTGCTTCCTGCCTCTGAGCCAATTTTGGATCCAACTTGCCACTTTGCTTTGGATCCCAGTCTGCCATGTGGGACCTTATCAAAAGCTTTGCTAAAATCCATATACACTACATCATACGCACTGCCCTCATCAACCCTCCTGTTTACCTCCTCAAAAAATCCAATCAAGTTATAGGCATGTAATTCCCTTAACAAATCCATGCTGACTGTCCTTGATTAATCGGTGTCTTTCTAAATGAAGATTTAACCTGTCCTTCAGAATTTTATCCAATAGTTTTCCCACCACTGAGGTTAGGCTGACTGGCCTGTAGTTACTCAGTTTATCCCTTTCTCCCTTTTTAAACAAAGGTCCAATGTGAGCAGTCCTCCAGTACCACACCTGTAGCAGAGAGGATTGGAAAATTATGTCTCATGGCTCAGGTCAAGCATGGGCAAGGAAACCTCCTGCTGATTCCCACCTACCCTCCTCCCTCAGCTGATGAATCAGTTCTCCTCCATGTTCAACACCATTTGGAAGAAGCACTGAGGGTGGCAAAGGCACAGAATGTACTCTGGGTGGGGAACTTCAATGTCCATCACCAGGAGTGGCTCAGTTGCACCATTACTGACTGAGATGGCCGAGTCCTGAAGGACATAGCTGCCAGACTGGGCCTGCGGCAGGTGGTGAGAGAACCAACACATGAGGGAAAAACCTACTTGACCTCATCCTCACCAATCTACCTGTCACAGATGCATCTGTCCACAACAATATTGGTAGCAGCGATCACCGCACAGTCCTTGTGGAGACAAAATTTGTTCTGGGATAGATTCAGAACAGATCTAGCAGCTCAAAACTGGGCATCCCTGAGGCGTTGTGGGCCATCAGCAGCAGCAGAATTGTATTCCACCACAATCTGTAACCTCATGGCCCGACATATCCCTCACTCTACCATTACCATCGAGCCAGGGGACCAACCCTGGTTCAATGAGCAGAAGGGTACGGCAGGAGCAGCACCAGGTGTATCTAAAAATGAAGTGCCCAGCTGGGAAGCTGCAACACAGGACTGCTTGCATGCTACACAGCGGAAGCAGCATGCTATAGACAGAGCTAAGCGATCCCACAACCAACAGATCAGATCAAAGCTCTGCAGTTCTGCCACATCGAGTTGTGAATAAGAACAGAAGAAATAGGAGCAGGAGTCGGCCATTCGGCCCCTCGAGCCTGCTCCGCCATTCAATAAGATCATGGCTGATCTTCTCCACTTTCCTGCACTATCTCCATAACCCTTGATTTCCTTAATATCCAAAATCTATTGATCTCTGTCTTGAATATACTCAATGACTGAATCTCCACAGCCCTCTGGGGTAGAGAATTCCATAGATTCACCACCCACTAAATGGTGTTGGACAATTAAACAACTAACAGGAGAAGGCGGCTCCATAAATATCCCCATCCTCACGCGAGTGCAAAAGACAAGGCTGAGGCGTTTGCAAGTATCCTCAGCCAGACGTGTAGAGTGGTTGATCATCTCGGCCTCCTCCTGAGGTCCCATCATAAAAGCCAGTCTTCTGTCAATTCGATTCATACCACGTGAGACTAAGAAGTAGCTGAGTGCATTGGTTAGAGCAAAGACTATGGCCCAGCTGTTGTGCTGAAGACTTGTGCTCCAGAATAAAGCCGCGCCTCTAGCCAAGCTGTTTTAGTACAGCTACCACACTGGCATCTACCCGTCAATGTGGAAACCTGCCCAGATATGTCCTGTCCACAAAAAGCAGGACAAATCCAATCTGCCCAATTACCGCTCCATCAGTCTACTCTCAATCATCAGCAAAGTGATGGAAGGTGTCGTTGACAGTGCTATCAAGCGGCACTTACTCACTAATAACCTGCTCACCAATCTCAATTTGGGTTCTGCCAGGTTCCAGACCTCATTACAGTCTTGGTTCAAACATGGACAAAAGAGCTAAATTCCAGAGGTGAGGTAAGAGTGACTGCCCTTGACATCAAGGCAGCATTTGACCGAACATGAGAACATAAGAAATAGGAGCAGGAGTCGGCCATATGGCCCCTCGAGCCTGCTCCACCATTTAATACTATCATGGCTGATCCGATCATGAACTCAGGTCCACTTCCCTGCCCGCTCCCCATAACCCCTTATCTCCTTATCGTTTAAGAAACTGTCTATTTCTGTCTTAAATTTATTCAATGTCCCAGCTTCCACAGCTCTCTGAGGCAGCGATTTCCACAGATTTACAACCCACTGAGAGAAGAAATTTCTCCTCATCTCAGTTTTAAATGGGCGACCCCTTATTCTAAGATTATGCCCCCTATTTCTAGTCTCCCCTGTCAGTGGAAACATCCTCTCTGCATCCACCTTGTCAAGCCCCCTCATAATTTTATACGTTTCGATAAGATCACCTCTCATTCTTCTGAATTCCAATGAGTAGAGGCCCAACCTACTCAACCTTTCCTCATAAGTCAACCCCCTCATCCCCGGAATCAACCGAGTGAACCTTCTCTGAACTGCCTCCAAAGCAAGTATATCCTTTCGTAAATATGGAAACCAAAACTGTACGCAGTATTCCAGGTGTGGCCTCACCGATACCCTGTATAACTGTAGCAAGTTCCCTGCTTTTATACTCCATCTCCTTTGCAATAAAGGGCAAGATTCCATTCGAAGGGCCGTATGGCCTACTCCTGTTCCTATTTCTTATGTTCTTATGTTCTGATATGAAGGATCAGCCCTGTGACCCTGCTCTGTATCGCCTCTGTAACAATCGGTGAACATCAAGCCCAACTCTCGTGTTCCAGCCCCAGGGGCTCAGTGGATGCTCACTGGGGGGGGGGGGTGTGTTGAGTCCAGGGCAGTCCCCGTCAGTAGCACTGAGCTGTTTCTGAGCTCCCTCACACAGGACACTGAACTAACAGTTACCGCTAGCGGGTGCTGTGATTAACTGCAATTTGAAGAGCACAGGTCACCGGGTTTACCTGAAATAGTTAACAATATTGTGGTATTGCCCGGTGCGAGTGGCGGAGTGAGTACCTGGGGGGATCGGGTGTGGTCTCTGGCTCTCTGGTACTTGCGACAGCTCTCGCTCAGCTGCTCGCGGACGTGGAACATCCAGCACAATCCGCAGAGGTCCCGAAAGGAGCCTGTCGGGGAAAAGACCTGATGAGTTTTACACATTCAACCTCCAGCCGTCACCTCAGCTCCAACGCAATCGGCACGTTGGTGTGAACAATATCCAGCTGGTACAGACAGGGGAAGGGCTAGGTGGGGGGGGCGGTTCACTCAGTCCTGCATACCCCAACTCCGCCCCCCCCCCCCCCCATTCCGCATTCCGAAGTCTTCGCACCCCACCCAACCACCCCCCCACCCCCCATCTCGGATTCCCCCTCTCCGTGTTCCACACAACCTCCCCCCCACCCACGCTCCCTCCCTGCCCTGGGTGCTGCTTCTCTCTCTTGCCCCTCACAAACCATATAAGATTATGAGGGGGTTTGACAAGGTGGATGCAGAGAGGATGTTTCCACTGATGGGGGAGACTAGAACTAGGGGGCATAATCTTAGAATAAGGGGCCGCCCATTTAAAACTGAGATGAGGAGGAATTTCTTCTCTGAGGGTTGTAAATCTGTGGAATTCGCTGCCTCAGAGAGCTGTGGAAGCCGGGACACTGAATAAATTTAAGACAGAAATAGGCAGTTTCTTAACTGATAAGGGAATAAAGGGTTATGGGGAGCGGGCAGGGAAGTGGACCTGAGTCCATGATCGGATCAGCCATGATCGTATTAAATGGCGGAGCAGGCTCGAGGGCTGTATGGCCGACTCCTGCTCCTATTTCTTATGTTCTGATAAACCCTCTGATGGTGTTCCTCAAGCTTGCCTATCATTCCAGTGTCTACAACTGGGAGGCTGAACACCAGTGACCAGCTGCAACACTATTCCTGAAGACTTGTGACCATTTCAATGCTTTCCTTTGGCAGGAAAAACATAAGGACAAAGTATTATTTAAATGGTGATGGCTTGGGAAGTGTCGATGTACAGAGGGACCTGGGTGCCCTTGTACACCAGTCATTGAAAGCAAACATGCCGGTGCAGCAAGCAGTTAGGAAGGCAAATGGTATGTTGGCCTTCATTGCAAGAGGATTTGAGTACAGGAGCAAGGATGTCTTACTCCAGTTATACAGGGCCTTGGTGAGACCACACCTGGAGTATTGTGTGTAGTTTTGGTCTCCTTACCTAAGGAAGCATATTCTTGACATAGAGGGAGTGCAGCGAAGGTTCACCAGACTGATTCCTGGGATGGCAAGATTGTCGAATGGGGAGAGATTGGGTCGACTTGGCCTGTATTCACTGGAGTTTAGAAGAATGAGAGGGGATCTCATTGAAACGTATAAACTTCTGACTGGGTTGGATAGACTGGATGCAGGGAGGATGTTTTCCCTGGCTGGGAAGTCTAGGACAAGGGGTCACAGTCTCAGGATACGGGGTAGGAAATTTAGGACCGAGATGAGGAGAAATGTTTTCACTCAGAGGGTGGTGAACCTGTGGAATTCTCTACCACAGAAGGCTGTGGCGGCCAAGTCACTGAATATAGTTAAGAGGGAGATAGATAGATTTCTAGACACAAAAGACATCAAGGAGTATGGGGAAAAAGCGGGAATATGGTGTTGAGATAGAGGATCAGCCATGATCAAATTGAATGGTGGTGCAGGCTCGAAGGGCCGAATGGCCTACTACTGCTCCTATTTTCTATGTTTCAGCACTGAACTTTGTCCCTCTTCACTCCTCCCTGGCGCAGTCACAGGTTTGTGGCTGTGTGGCTGTGTGCCTGGCTCCCGGACCCCAGCACTGTCTGACGTGCAGCTGGCCTACATTGCAGGCCACCTTTGACCTGGGTGCACTGCTTCTCCAATCGGAGTCGCCCTCCTCCAGGGAGAAATGGTTAAAACAAAACAAACGGGTCTGAAGGTCCAACGGCTCTGTGGGTAAATACACTGCCCAGTGGGCCAGGCACCATCATCATCATCATCATAGGCAGACCCTCGGAATCGAGGAAGACTTGCTTCCACTCTTAGCATGAGTTCTTAGGTGGCTGAACAGTCCAATACGAGAGCCACAGTCCCTGTCACAGGTGGGACAGACAGTGGTTGAGGGAAGGGGTGGGTGGGACAGGTTTGACGCACGCTCTTTCCGCTGCCTGCGCTTGGTTTCTGCATGCTCTCGGCGACGAGACTCGAGGTGCTCAGCGCCCTCCTGGATGCACTTCCTCCACTTAGGGCGGTCTTTGGCCAGGGACTCCCAGGTGTCGGTGGGGATGTTGCACTTTATCAGGGAGGCTTTGAGGGTGTCCCTGTAACGTTTCCTCTGCCCACCTTTGGCTCGTTTGCCGTGAAGGAGATCCGAGTGAAGGGTGTGAAGGTGCAATGGGTCCGTGGGTAATACACTGCCCAGTGGGCCAGGTACCAGAGGGCTACTGGTGCCCCCAAAAGCCACATCCTGTCATGGGGCAGTGTGTGCAGGGGAGGAGATCGGTGGGGGGACCACTGGAGGTGCTCGAGCTGATTTACTCACCGATTACCCTGACGGAGATCGCATCAGAGGTTCCGTCACCCCCGGCCCCCAGCCTGAAGCTGCTGCTCCGAGCTTTGCCGTAACGCAGCAGTGAGTCAGGGAATGGATGGAGAGCAGGGATACCCGCCTTCCCTCTGATCTAGAAAGAAAAGACTTGTATTTATACAGCTCCTTTCACCACCACCGGATGTCCCACAGCACTTTACAGCCAATGAAGTACTTTGTAATGTGGAAAACGTGCACAGTAAGCTCCCACATACAGCATGTGATAATGACCAGATAATCTGTTTTAGTAATGTTGGTTGAGGGATAAATATTGGCCCCAGGACACCAAGGGGGGGGGCGGCGGGGAATCTTGCCCTGCTCTTCTTCAAAATAGTGCCATGGGATCTTTTACATCCATCTGAGGGCAGACGGGGCATCGGTTTAACGTCTCATCTGAAAGACACCACCTCCGACAGTGCACTGTAGGAGGGACAGTACTGAGGGAGCACTGAACTGTAGGAGGGACAGTACTGAGGGAGTGCCAACAGTGCGGCACTCCCTCAGTACTGTCCCACCGACAGTGCGGCTCTCCCTCAGTACTGCCCTTCCGACAGTGCGGCACTCCCTCAGTACTGCCCCTCCGACAGTGCGGCACTCCCTCAGTACTGCCCCTCCGACAGTGCGGCACTCCCTCAGTACTGCCCCTCCGACAGTGCGGCGCACCCTCAGTACTGCCCCTCCCTCAGTACTGCCCCTCCGACAGTGTGGCACTCCCTCAGTACTGTCCATCCGACAGTGCAGCACTCCCTCAGTACTGCCCCTCCGACAGTGCAGCGCTCCCTCAGTACTGCCCCTCCGACAGTACGGGGCTCCCTCAGTACTGCCCCTCCGACAGTGCGGCACTCCCTCAGTACTGCCCCTCCGACAGTGCGGCACTTCCTCAGTACGGCGCTCCCTCAGTACTGCCCCTCCGACAGTGCGGCGCTCCCTCAGTACTGCCCCTCCGACAGTACGGCGCTCCCTCAGTACTGCCCCTCCGACAGTGCGGCGCTCCCTCAGTACTGTCCCACCGACAGTGCGGCTCTCCCTCAGTACTGTCCCACCGACAGTGCGGCACTCCCTCAGTACTGCCCCTCCGACAGTGCGGCACTCCCTCAGCACTGCCCCTCCGACAGTGCGGCGCTCCCTCAGCACTGCCCCTCCGACAGTGCGGCACTCCCTCAGTACTGCCCCTCCGACAGTGCGGCGCTCCCTCAGTACTGCCCCTCCGACAGTGCGGCGCTCCCTCAGTACTGCCCCTCCGACAGTGCGGCGCTCCCTCAGTACTGCCCCTCCGACAGTGCGGCGCTCCCTCAGTACTGCCCCTCCGACAGTGCGGCGCTCCCTCAGTACTGCCCCTCCGACAGTGCGGCGCTCCCTCAGTACTGCCCCTCCGACAGTGCGGCGCTCCCTCAGTACTGCCCCTCCCTCAGTACTGCCCCTCCGACAGTGCGGCACACCCTCAGTACGGCGCTCCCTCAGTACTGCCCCTCCGACAGTGCGGCGCTCCCTCAGTACTGCCCCTCCGACAGTACGGCGCTCCCTCAGTACTGCCCCTCCGACAGTGCAGCGCTCCCTCAGTACTGCCCCTCCGACAGTGCAGCGCTCCCTCAGTACTGCCCCTCCGACAGTGCAGCGCTCCCTCAGTACTGCCCCTCCGACAGTGCAGCGCTCCCTCAGTACTGCCCCTCCGACAGTGCAGCACAGCCTCAGCACTGCATTGGAGTGTCAGCCTAGATTTATGTGCTCAAGTCTCTGGAGTGGAACTTGAACCCACAACCTTCTGACTCAGAAGCGAGGACGCTACCCACTGAGCCACAGCTGGCACATCTAAAGGCAAGGAAAGTACAAATGTATCAGCCAAGGAGCCGCTGACAGATCAAAAATGGAAAGCAACAGCCGTGATACTCTCCCCTCACTCCAGCAGTGGGACTGGAGAGTCATTGAGCCTCTCTTCTGCACGAACTGGCCGAGTCAGCAGCTCCAGTCCCTCAAGTAGGGCTGAGGGATAATGAAAAGCTGGGTAGGTGGGGGTTGGGGATATGGGGAGAAGGTGGGTAGATGGGGTTGGGGGATACAGTGAGGAGGTGGGTAGATGGGGTTGGGGGATACAGTGAGGAGGTGGGTAGGTGGGGTTGGGGGATATGGGGAGCAGGTGGGGAGGTGGGGTTGGGGATACAGTGAGAAGGTGGGTAGGTGGGGTTAAAGGATATGGGGAGAAGGTGGGTAGATGGGGTTGGGGGATACAGTGAGGAGGTGGGTAGGGGGATATGGGGAGCAGGTGGGGAGGTGGGGTTGGGGGATACAGTGAGGAGGTGGGTAGGTGGGGTTGGGGGATATGGGGAGAAGGTGGTGAGATGGGGTTGGGGGATACAGTGAGGAGGTGGGTAGGTGGGGTTAAAGGATATGGGGAGAAGGTGGTGAGATGGGGTTGGGGGATACAATGAGGAGGTGGGTAGATGGGGTTGGGGGATACAGTGAGGAGGTGGGGAGGTGGGGTTGGGGGATATGGGGAGAAGGTGGGTAGATAGGGTTGGGGGATACAATGAGGAGGTGGGTAGATGGGGTTGGGGGATACAGTGAGGAGGTGGGTAGGTGGGGTTGGGGGATATGGGGAGAAGGTGGTGAGATGGGGTTGGGGGATACAGTGAGGAGGTGGGTAGGTGGCGTTGGGGGACGTGGGGAGAAGGTGGGTAAACACAGAAACTAGGTGCAGGAGTAGGCCATTCGGCCCTTCGAGCCTGCACCGCCATTCGATAAGATCATGGCTGATCATTCCCTCAGTACCCCTTTCCTGCTTTCTCTCCATACCCCTTGATCCCCTTAGCCGTAAGGGTCATATCTAACTCCCTCTTGAATATATACAATGAACTGGCATCAACAACTCTCTGTGGCAGGGAATTCCACAGGTTAACTACTCTCTGAGTGAAGAAGTTTCTCCTCATCTCAGTCCTAAATGGCCTACCCCTTATCCTAAGACTATGTCCCCCTGGTTCTGGACTTCCCCAACATGGGGAACAATCTACCTGCATCTAATGCATCCTGTCAGAATCTTATGTTTCTATGAGATCCCCTCTCATCCTTCTAAACTCCAATGTATAAAGGCCTAGTTGATCTAGTCTCTCCTCATATGTCAGTCCTGTCATCCCAGGAATCAGTCTGGTGAACCTTCGCTGCACTCCCTCAATAGCAAGAACGTCCTTCCTCAGATTAGGAGACCAAAACTGAACACAATATTCCAGGTGAGGCCTCACTAAGGCCCTGTACAACTGCAGTGAGACCTCCCCGCTCCTATACTCAAATCCCATAGCTATGAAGGCCAACATACCATTTGCCTTCTTCACCGCCTGCTGTACCTGTATGCCAACTTTCAATGACTAATGAACCATGACACCCAGGTCTCGTTGCACCTCCCCTTTTCCTAATTCTGTCTTAGTGTTTTTGCCCCAAAAGTGGATAACCTCACATTTATCCACATTATACTGCATCTGCCCACTCACCTAACCTGTCTAAATCACCCTGCAGCGTCTTAGCGTCCTCCTCACAGCTCACACCGCCACCCAGTTTAGTGTCATTTGCAAACTTGGAGATATTACACCCAATTCCTTCATCCAAATCATTGATGTATATTGTAAATAGCTGGGGTCCCAGCACTGAGCCCTGTGACATTCCACTAGTCACTGCCTGCCATTCTGAAAAAGACCCGTTTATTATGACTCTCTGCTTCCTGTCTGCCAACCAGTTCTCTATCCACGTCAGTACATTACCCCTAATACCATGTGCTTTGATTTTCCACACCAATCTCTTGTGTGGGACCTTGTCAAAAGCCTTTTGAAAGTCCAAATGCACCACATCCACTGGTTCTCCTTGTCCACTCTACTAGTTACATCCTCAAAAAATTCTCGAAGATTTGTCGAGCATGATTTCCCTTTCATAAACCCATGCTGACTTGGACCGATCCTGTCACTGCTTTCCAAATGTGCTGCTATTTCATCCTTAATAATTGATTCCAACATTTTCCCCACCACTGATGTCAGGCTAACCGGTCTATAATTACCCGCTTTCTCTCTCCCTCCCTTTTTAAAAAGTGGGGTTACATTAGCTACCCTCCAGTCCATAGGAACTGATCCAGAGTCGATAGACTGCTGGAAAATGATCACCAATGCATCCACTATTTCTAGGGGTACTTCCTTAAGTACTCTGGGATACAGACTATCAGGCCCCGGGGATTTATCGGCCTTCAATCCCTTCAATTTCCCTAACACAATTTCCCACCTAATAAGGATTTCCTTCAGTTTCTCCTTCTCACTAGACCCTCGGTCCCCTAGTACTTCGGGAAGGTTATTTGTGTCTTCCTTCGTGAAGACAGAACCAAAGTATTTGTTCAATTGGTTTGCCATTTCTTTGTTCCCCATTATAAATTCACCTGATTCTGACTGCAAGGGACCTACGTTTGTCTTCACAAATCTTTTTCTCTTCGCATATCTACAGAAGCTTTTGCAGTCAGTTTTTATGTTCCTGGCAAGCTTCTTCTCGTACTCTATTTTCCCCCTCTTAATTAAACCCTTTGTCCTCCTCTGCTGAATTCTAAATTTTTCCCAGTCCTCAGGTTTGCTGCTGTTTCTGGCCAATTTATATGCCTCTTCCTTGGCTTTAACACTTTCCCTAATTTCCCTTGATTGCCACTGTTGAGCCATCTTCCCAGTTTTATTTTTACTCCAGACAAGGATGTACAACTGCTGAAGTTCATCAATGTGATCTTTAAATGTCTGCCATTGCCTTTCCACCGTCAACCCTTTAAGTATCATTTGCCAGTCTATTCTAACCAATTCACGCCTCAAACCATCGAAGTTACCTTTCCTTAAGTTCAGGACCCTAGTTTCTGAATTAACTGTGTCACTCTCCATCCTAATAAAGAATTCTACCATGTTATGGTCACTCTTCCCCAAGGGGCCTCGCACAACAAGATTGCTAATTAGTCCTTTCTCATTACACATCACCCAGTCTAGGATGGCCAGCTCCCTGATTGGTTCCTTGACATATTGGTCTAGAAAACCATCCCTTATACACTCCAGGAAATCCTCCTCCACCGCATTGCTACCAGTTTGGTTAGCCCAATCAATATATAGATTAAAGTCACCCATGCTCTACCTTTATTGCATGCATCCCTAATTTCTTGTTTGATGCTGTCCCCAACCTTACTACTACTATTTGGTGGTCTATACACAACTCCCACTAGCGTTTTCTGCCCCTTGCTATTCCGCAGCTCCATCCATACCGATTCCACATCATCCAAGTTAATGTCCTTTCTTACAATTGCATTAATTTCCTCTTTAACCAGCAATGCCACCCCGCCTCCTTTTCCTTTATGCCTATCCTTCCTAAATGTTGACTACCCCTGGATATTGAGTTCCCAGCCTTGGTCACCCTGGAGCCATGTCTCCGTGATGCCAATTACATCATACCCGTTAACTGCTATCTGCGCAGTTAATTCGTCCACCTTATTCTGAATACTCCTCGCATTGAGGCACAGAGCCTTCAGGCTTGTCTTTCCAACACACTTTGCCCCTTTAGAATTTTGCTGTTATGTGGCCCTTTTTGCTTTTTGCCTTGGTTTCTCTGCCCTCCACTTTTACTTTTCTTCTTTCTATCTTTTGCTTCTGTCCCCATTTTACTTCCCTCTGTCTCCCTGCATAGTTTCACATCCCCCTGCCATATTAGTTTAACTCCTCCCCAACAGCACTAGCAAACACTCCACCGAGGACATTGGGGCAGGCGGGGTTGGGGGATATGGGGAGAAGGTGGGTAGGTGGGGTTTGGGGGATATGGGAAGAAGGTGGGTGGTGGGGTTGAGAGATACAGTGAGAAGCTGAGGTATCGAATAGGTGCAGTTTTGTTGCCCTAATGGCCTCTTGCTCCTCCAATGTTTGTGATTTGATCAGAGACTGAGGAAGGCATCAGCAGAGACTGGAATTGCCCCTCCCTCATTACAAGCATCCCGACAGCCTGATTTACCTTGTTCATGATCTTTCGGCAGTATCGGAGCTTGCCGATGTACCAGTGTGCTGCCGGGAGGGAGCAGCGGGCGGCCCTGAAGAGCAGCAGGACCCGCTGAAGGACCCCAGACACCTTTTGCCGAGCAGCTCTCTCCATGGATAATGCAGGGTCCTCGCCACCGCCCTGAAGACAGAAACAGATCGACTGGTCATTCCAGAACTGGATAAAACCTTCATTACAAATGGTCGATAAATGGCCGTTATACTTCATCTCAGTGTTAAAATGGTAAGTGGGCGGAAGCGAAAAAAACTGATGGAAAGTCTAGGCCAAAGTCAGAGTAGATCCCGACCTGTCACGTGCTGAGCTTTCTCCCAAACATCACACCCTCCTACATGCTCACCCTCCTCCCAAACACCACACCCTCCTACACGCTCACCCTCCTGCAGCCCATCACACCCTCCCACACGCTCACCCTCCTCCAGCCCATCACACCCTCCCACACGCTCACCCTCCTCGCAAAGATCACACCCTCCCACACGCTCACCCTCCTGCAGCCCATCACACCCTCCTACACGCTCACCCTCCTCCCAAAGATCACACCCTCCCACACGCTCACCCTCCTCCCGATCACACCCTCCCACACGCCCACCCTCCTCCCAAAGATCACACCCTCCCACACGCCCACCCTCCTCCCAAAGATCACACCCTCCCACACGCTCACCCTCCTCCCAAAGATCACACCCTCCCACGCTCACCCTCCTCCCAAATATCACACCCTCCCACACACTCACCCTCCCACACGCTCACCCTCCTCCCAAACGCTCACCCTCCCACATGCTCGCCCTCCTCCCAAACATCACACCCTCCTCCCACACGCTCACCCTCCTCCCAAACATCACACCCTCCCAAACATCACACCCTCCCACACGTTCACCCTCCTCCCAAACATCACACCCTCCCACACGCCCACCCTCCTCCCAAACATCACACCCTCCCACACTCTCACCCTCCTCCCAAACATCACACCCTCCTCCCAAACATAACACCCTCCCACATGTTCACCCTCCTCCCAAACATCACACCCTCCTCCCAAACATCACACCCTCCCACACGCTCACCCTCCTCCAGCCCATCACACCCTCCTACACGCTCACCCTCCTCCCAAACATCTCACCCTCCCACACGCTCACCCTCCTCCCAAAAATCACACCCTCCCACACGCTCACCCTCCTCCCAAACATCACACCCTCCACCCAAACGCTCACCCTCCTCCCAAACGCTCACCCTCCTCCCGAACGCTCACCCTCCTCCCAAACGCTCACCCTCCTCCCAAACATCACACCCTCCCACACGCTCACCCTCCTCCCAAACATCACACCCTCCCAAACATCACACCCTCCCACACGCTCACCCTCCTCCCAAACATCACACCCTCCCACACACTCACCCTCCTCCCTATCACACCCTCCCACACGCTCACCCTCCTCCCAAACATCACACCCTCCCACACGCTCACCCTCCTCCCACACGCTCTCCCTCCTCCCTATCACACCCTCCCACATGCTCACCCTCCTCCCAAACATCACACCCTCCTCCCAAACGCTCACCCTCCTCCCAATCATCACACCCTCCCACACGCTCACCCTCCTCCCAAACGCTCACCCTCCCACATGCTCACCCTCCTCCCAAACATCACACCCTCCTCCCAAACGCTCACCCTCCTCCCAAACATCACACCCTCCCACACACTCACCCTCCTCCCAAACATCACACCCTCCCACACGCTCACCCTCCTCCCAAACATCACACCCTCCCACACGCTCACCCACCTCCCTATCACACCCTCCCACACGCTCTCCCTCCTCCCAAACATCACACCCTCCCACACGCTCACCCTCCTCCCAAACATCACACCCTCCCACAAACTCACCCTCCTCCCAAACATCACACCCTCCCACACGCTCACCCTCCTCCCAAACATCACACCCTCCCACACGCTCACCCTCCTCCCAACACACCCTCCCACACGCTCACCCTCCCACATGCTCACCCTCCTCCCAAACATCACACCCTCCTCCCAAACGCTCACCCTCCTCCCAAACATCACACCCTCCCACATGCTCACCCTTCTCCCAAACATCACACCCTCCCACACGCTCACCCTCCTCCCAAACATCACACCCTCCCACATGCTCACCCTTCTCCCAAACATCACACCCTCCCACATGCTCACCCTCCTCCCAATCATCACACCCTCCCACACGCTCTCCCTCCTCCCAAACATCACACCCTCCCAAACGCTCACCCTCCTCCCAAACATCACACCCTCCCACATGCTCACCCTTCTCCCAAACATCACACCCTCCCACATGCTCACCCTCCTCCCAAACATCACACCCTCCTCCCAAACGCTCACCCTCCTCCCAAACATCACACCCTCCCACATGCTCACCCTCCTCCCAAACATCACACCCTCCTCCCAAACGCTCACCCTCCTCCCAAACATCACACCCTCCCACACGCTCACCCTCCTCCCTATCACACCCTCCCACACGCCCACCCTCCTCCCAAACATCACACCCTCCCACACGCTCACCCTCCTCCCAAACATCACACCCTCCCACACGCCCACCCTCCTCCCAAACATCACACCCTCCCACACGCTCACCCTCCTCCCTATCACACCCTCCCACACGCTCACCCTCCTCCCAAACATCACACCCTCCCACACACTCACCCTCCTCCCTATCACACCCTCCCACACGCTCACCCTCCTCCCACACGCTCTCCCTCCTCCCTATCACACCCTCCCACACGCTCACTCTCCTCCCAAACGCTCACCCTCCCACATGCTCACCCTCCTCCCAAACATCACACCCTCCTCCCAAACGCTCACCCTCCTCCCAAACGCTCACCCTCCTCCCAATCATCACACCCTCCCACACGCTCACCCTCCTCCCAAACGCTCACCCTCCCACATGCTCACCCTCCTCCCAAACATCACACCCTCCTCCCAAACGCTCACCCTCCTCCAAACATCACACCCTCCCACACGCTCACCCTCCTCCCAAACATCACACCCTCCCACACACTCACCCTCCTCCCAAACATCACACCCTCCCACATGCTCACCCTCCTCCCAAACATCACACCCTCCCACACGCCCACCCTCCTCCCAAACATCACACCCTCCCACACACTCACCCTCCTCCCAAACATCACACCCTCCCACACGCTCACCCTCCTCCCAAACATCACACCCTCCCACACACTCACCCTCCTCCCAAACATCACACCCTCCCACACGCTCACCCTCCTCCCAAACATCACACCCTCCCACACGCTCACCCTCCTCCCAAACATCACACCCTCCCACACACTCACCCTCCTCCCAAACATCACACCCTCCCACAAACTCACCCTCCTCCCAAACATCACACCCTCCCACACGCTCACCCTCCTCCCAAACATCACACCCTCCTACACGCTCACCCTCCTCCAGCCCATCACACCCTCCCACACGCTCACCCTCCTCCCAAACATCACACCCTCCCACACGCTCACCCTCCTCCCAATCATCACACCCTCCCACACGCTCACCCTCCTCCAGCCCATCACACCCTCCCACACGCTCACCCTCCTCCCAAACATCACACCCTCCACCCAAACGCTCACCCTCCTCCCAAACGCTCACCCTCCTCCCAAACGCTCACCCTCCTCCCAAACGCTCACCCTCCTCCCAAACGCCCACCCTCCTCCCAAACATCACACCCTCCACCCAAACGCTCACCCTCCTCCCAAACGCTCACCCTCCTCCCAAACGCCCACCCTCCTCCCAAACATCACACCCTCCTCCTAAACATCACACCCTCCCACATGTCCACCCTCCTCCCAAACATCACACCCTCCTCCCAAACATCACACCCTCCCACACGCTCACCCTCCTCCCAAACATCACACCCTCCTACACGCTCACCCTCCTCCCAAACATCACACCCTCCTACACGCTCACCCTCCTCCCAAACATCACACCCTCCTACACGCTCACCCTCCTCCCAAACATCACACCCTCCCACACGCTCACCCTCCTCCCAAACATCACACCCTCCTACACGCTCACCCTCCTCCCAAACATCACACCCTCCTACACGCTCACCCTCCTCCCAAACATCACACCCTCCTACACGCTCACCCTCCTCCCAAACATCACACCCTCCCACACACTCACCCTCCTCCCTATCACACCCTCCCACACGCTCACCCTCCTCCCACACGCTCTCCCTCCTCCCTATCACACCCTCCCACACGCTCACCCTCCTCCCAAACGCTCACCCTCCCACATGCTCACCCTCCTCCCAAACATCACACCCTCCTCCCAAACGCTCACCCTCCTCCCAAACGATCACCCTCCTCCCAATCATCACACCCTCCCACACGCTCACCCTCCTCCCAAACGCTCACCCTCCCACATGCTCACCCTCCTCCCAAACATCACACCCTCCTCCCAAACGCTCACCCTCCTCCCAAACGCTCACCCTCCTCCCAAACATCACACCCTCCCACACACTCACCCTCCTCCCAAACATCACACCCTCCCACACGCTCACCCTCCTCCCAAACATCACACCCTCCCACACGCTCACCCTCCTCCCAAACATCACACCCTCCCACATGCTCACCCTCCTCCCAAACATCACACCCTCCCACACGCTCTCCCTCCTCCCAAACATCACACCCTCCCACACGCTCACCCTCCTCCCAAACATCACACCCTCCCACACGCTCACCCTCCTCCCTATCACACCCTCCCACACACTCACCCTCCTCCCAAACATCACACCCTCCCACAAACTCACCCTCCTCCCAAACATCACACCCTCCCACACGCTCACCCTCCTCCAGCCCATCACACCCTCCCACACGCTCACCCTCCTCCCAAACATCACACCCTCCCACACGCTCACCCTCCTCCCAACACACCCTCCCACACGCTCACCCTCCTCCCTATCACACCCTCCCACACGCTCACCCTCCTCCCACACGCTCACCCTCCTCCCTATCACACCCTCCCACACACTCACCCTCCTCCCAAACATCACACCCTCCCACAAACTCACCCTCCTCCCAAACATCACACCCTCCCACACGCTCACCCTCCTCCAGCCCATCACACCCTCCCACATGCTCACCCTCCTCCCAAACATCACACCCTCCTCCCAAACGCTCACCCTCCTCCCAAACGCTCACCCTCCTCCCAAACATCACACCCTCCCACACGCTCACCCTCCTCCCAAACATCACACCCTCCCACACGCTCACCCTCCTCCCAAACATCACACCCTCCCACACGCTCACCCTCCTCCCTATCACACCCTCCCACACGCCCACCCTCCTCCCAAACACCACACCCTCCCACACGCTCACCCTCCTCCCAAACATCACACCCTCCCACAAGCTCACCCTCCTTCCTATCACACCCTCCCACACGCCCACCCTCCTCCCAAACATCACACCCTCCCACACGCTCACCTTCCTCCCAAACATCACACCCTCCCACACGCTCACCCTCCTCCCAAACAGCACACCCTCCCACACACTCACCCTCCTCCCTATCACACCCTCCCACACGCTCACCCTCCTCCCACACGCTCTTCCTCCTCCCTATCACACCCTCCCACACGCTCACCCTCCTCCCAAACGCTCACCCTCCCACATGCTCACCCTCCTCCCAAACGCTCACCCTCCTCCCAAACGCTCACCCTCCTCCCAATCATCACACCCTCCCACACGCTCACTCTCCTCCCAAACATCACACCCTCCCACACGCTCACCCTCCTCCCAAACGCTCACCCTCCCACATGCTCACCCTCCTCCCAAACATCACACCCTCCTCCCAAACGCTCACCCTCCTCCCAAACGCTCACCCTCCTCCCAAACATCACACCCTCCCACACACTCACCCTCCTCCCAAACATCACACCCTCCCACACACTCACCCTCCTCCCAAACATCACACCCTCCCACACGCTCACCCTCCTCCCAAACATCACACCCTCCCACACACTCACCCTCCTCCCAAACATCACACCCTCCCACACGCTCACCCTCCTCCCAAACATCACACCCTCCCACACGCTCACCCTCCTCCCAAACATCACACCCTCCCACACGCTCTCCCTCCTCCCAAACATCACACCCTCCCACACGCTCTCCCTCCTCCCAAACATCACACCCTCCCACACACTCACCCTCCTCCCTATCACACCCTCCCACACGCTCACCCTCCTCCCAAACATCACACCCTCCCACACACTCACCCTCCTCCCTATCACACCCTCCCACATGCTCACCCTCCTCCCACACGCTCACTCTCCTCCCACACGCTCACCCTCCCACATGCTCACCCTCCTCCCAAACATCACACCCTCCTCCCAAACGCTCACCCTCCTCCCAAACGCTCACCCTCCTCCCAAACATCACACCCTCCCACACGTTCACCCTCCTCCCAAACATCACACCCTCCCACACGCTCACCCTCCTCCCTATCACACCCTCCCACACGCTCACCCTCCTCCCTATCACACCCTCCCACACGCTCACCCTCCTCCCTATCACACCCTCCCACACGCCCACCCTCCTCCCAAACATCACACCCTCCCACACGCTCACCCTCCTCCCTATCACACCCTCCCACACGCTCACCCTCCTCCCTATCACACCCTCCCACACGCTCACCCTCCTCCCAAACATCACACCCTCCCACACGCTCACCCTCCTCCAGCCCATCACACCCTCCCACACGCTCACCCTCCTCCCTATCACACCCTCCCACACGCTCACCCTCCTCCCTATCACACCCTCCCACACGCTCACCCTCCTCCCAAACATCACACCCTCCCACACGCTCACCCTCCTCCCAATCATCACACCCTCCCACCAATCATCACACCCTCCCACACGCTCACCCTCCTCCCAAACATCACACCCTCCCACCAATCATCACACCCTCCCACACGCTCACCCTCCTCCCAAACATCACACCCTCCCACGCGCCCACCCTCCTCCCAAACATCACACCCTCCCACACGCTCACCCTCCTCCAGTCCATCACACCCTCCCACACGCTCACCCTCCTCCCAAACATCACACCCTCCCACACGCTCACCCTCCTCCCAAACATCACACCCTCCCCACACGCTCACCCTCCTCCCAAACGCTCACCCTCCTCCCAAAAATCACACCCTCCCACACGCCCACCCTCCTCCCAAACATCACACCCTCCCACATGTTCACCCTCCTCCCAAACATCACACCCTCCCAAACATCACACCCTCCCCACACGCTCACCCTCCTCCCAAACGCTCACCCTCCTCCCAAAAATCACACCCTCCCACACGCCCACCCTCCTCCCAAAAATCACACCCTCCCACACGCTCACCCTCCTCTCAAACATCACATCCTCCCACACGCTCACCCTCCTCCAGCCCATCACACCCTCCCACATGTTCACCCTCCTCCCAAACATCACACCCTCCCAAACATCACACAGTCCCACACACTCACCCTCCTCCCAAACATCACACCCTCCCACACGCTCCCCCTCCTCCCAAACATCACACCCTCCTCCCTGCATTCTCCCAGTGTTGCAACCCAAACTCTCAGTCTCCTATTTCATAGATCCGATTCTTTTCCCCCATCTCCACAGTCTGCCTCTTGCTCCCACCGTTCGTCCCCAGCTCTTATTGTCGATGGACTTTTGAAACTCAAGCTCGGTGTTAAACGAACAGGATTTATAAGAATATAAGAACAAGGTGGATGCAGAGAGGATGTTTCCCCTCGTGGGGGAATCTAGGACTAGAGGGCATAGTTTAAGAATAAGGGGCCGCCCATTTAAAACTGAGATGAGGAGGTATTTCTTCTCTCAGAGGGTTGTAAATTTGTGGAATTCTCTGCCCCAGAGAGCTGTGGAGGCTGCGTCATTGAATATATTTAAGGTGGTGATAGACAGATTTTTGAACAATTCGTGAGGAAGAGTGGGCAGGGAAGTGGACCTGAGTCCATGATCAGATCAGCCATGATCTTATTGAATGGCGGAGCAGGCTCGAGGAGCCGTATGGCCTACTCCTGCTCCTATTTCTTATGTTCTTAACAAAGGACCCCACGGAGTGCAAATTTTTGGATATCTTTTGCACTGTCGACTCCGTGTGCAAATTATTAGCCATTCAAACTCATCAACACAACCAGTTAAATAGATCACCACATCGATAATCGGATCTCGCCCCAGCGGGAAACTTATTCAAAACCTGGATATAAATATACTGGACACAGACACTCAAGCAAGCAGCAGAAGGAGGACAGGAAGACAGAAGAAGCAGCAGAAAAGGAACAGAAGCTGCAGAGAATGCAGAAGAAGAAACAGCAGGATACGGAATCAAGGTCCACGAATCTCTGGTGATTGTATGTCTAAAGTCAAATTTCTCTCAGAAGTCTAGTCCTGTAGTTTTTAGTCGGTTTTTGTTGTGTAAAAAAAACAGACACTGGGTTAAGCCTAAATTTTGTGCCACGTGTTGTCCTTTCCTCCTATAAGTTCCGAGGTCGAAGAATCAGAGTAAAGTGAACAACAAACACCCGACATGCTGACTGAACAGAACCTTGATAAGCTCGTCGCCCTCAGTACCTGTGGCTGTTCATTGATCCCCGTCCTTACCTCGCTGTCAATGGCTGGCTGAGGACAGTACAAGGGAGGTGCGGGCAGGTACAGTCCATCAGGCACTAACCCAGGCAGGCTGGTACCAAGCACCTTTGCACTCTGCATCAAAAGATCAAAAGACTCTGTCAGCACATCTGCATCCGCCATCACAGCTGCTTTCAGGATCTCCTGCACTGAGCCGAACAGCAAGTCTGCATCATCCTGCTCAATGGAATCTGCAAAACAGGAGAGAGGAATGCAGAAACAGCAAAAATCCCATGGCCACCACATGCCCGGGTCTATTGTGGGACCAGGCCGTGCACTGTAATGCATCATCATTATCATCATAGGCAGTCCCTCGGAAGCGAGGAAGACTTGCTTCCACTCGAAACATGAGTCCTTAGGTGACTGAACAGTCCAATAAGAGAGCCACAGTCCCTGTCACAGGTGAGACAGACAGTGGTTGAGGGAAGGGGTGGGTGGGACAGGTTTGCCGCACGCTCCTTCCGCTGCCTGCGCTTGATATCTGCATGCTCTCGGCGACGAGACTCGAGGTGCTCAGCGCCCTCCCGGATGCACTTCCTCCACTTAGGGCGGTCTTTGGCCAGGGACTCCCAGGTGTCAGTGGGGATGTTGCACTTTATCAGGGAGGCTTTGAGGGTGTCCTTGAAACGTTTCCTCTGCCCTCCTTTGGCTCATTTGCCGTGAAGGAGTTCCAAGTAGAGCACTTGCTTTGGGAGTCTCGTGTCCGGCATGCGAACAATGTGGCCCGCCCAGCGGAGCTGATCCGAGTGTGGTCAGTGCTTCAATGCTGGGGATATTGGCCTGGTCGAGGACGCTAACCTTGGTGCATCTGATCCCAGATGATTTGTAGGATCTTGCGGAGACATCGTTGGTGGTATTTCTCCAGTGACTTGAGATGTCTACTATACATGGCCCATGTATTGCACAGAAGCCCAGACACTGCCCTCCCCAAGCCCTGGTCGATGGGGCAAACTGTGACACCACAGTCACAGGTAAATGGGCAAACCGTGACCCCCACGGTCACAGGTCAATGGGCAAACCGTGACCCCACTGTCACAGGTCAATGGGCAAATCATGACCCCACGGTTTTAGGTAAATGGGCAAACCGTGACTCTACGGTCACAGGTCAATGGGCAAACCGTGCCGAGACTGTGATCCATGAAAGACCATCAGCGTGGCACATTATGCAACAACAGGTCACCAGAGTTACCCAAGCACTTAACAGTCCATGTACACTCTCCCCATCACAGACCCTACCACCCATTTAATCCCCTCCCACAGTCCATGTACACTCTCCCCTATCACAGCCCCTACCACCCATTTAAACCCCTCCCACAGCCCATGTACACTCTCCCCTATCACTGACAATACCCACCCATTTAATCCCCTCTCACAGCCCATGTACACTCTCCCCTATCACTGACCCTACCACCCATTTAATCCCCTCTCACAGCCCATGTATACTCTCCCCTATCACTGATAATACCCACCCATTTAATCCCCTCTCACAGCCCATGTACACTCTCCCCTATCACTGACTACCCACCCATTTAATCTCCTCGGGAAGGTCCATCCTATCATTTGCACTATTGAAGCCCTTGTGCATACGATCTGAGAGACTGCAGTGTACAGACACTTATTCACTCCAGGCCTGTATTCAGCTCACCTGTGACATGTTTGGAGTCACTGCCTGGTGCTCGGGTGGGGTAAGCTGTGCAGTCTCCCACAGACTCCGCCGTCTTCACTGGGCGCCCCAACAGTGCCTGCAGCTTATCCTGGAAGATCTGGGAGGGGTGAAGGTCTGGTGGAAGATGCAGTGATCTCCAGCGCACCCTGAAACAACATTAAATCAACACTGAAACAAAGCAGCGTGTAATCTCCCCCACCCCAAACCAGCTTGTAACCCCCCCACCCCAAACCAGCCTGTAATACCCAAGTCCCCCAAACCCCCCCCCCCAAAAACCAGTCTGCAATCTCCAACTCCCCCAAACCAGCCTGTAATTCCCAACGCCACGCCCCGCAAACCAGCCTGTAATCCCCAACTCTCCCAAACCAGCCTGTAATCCCCAACTCTCCCAAACCAGCCGGTAATCCCCAACCGACCCAAAGCAGCCTGTAATCCATCCCCCCAACCAGCCTGTAATCCCCAACCCCCCCAAACCAGCCGGTAATCCCCAACTCCCCAAAACCATCCTGTAATCCCCAACCCCCACAAATTGCCTGTAATCACCAACTCTCCCAAACCAGCCTGTAATCCCCATCTCCCCCAAACCAGTCTGTAATCCCCATCTCCCACAAACCAGTCTGTAATCCCCATCTCCCACAAACCAGCCTGTAATTGCCCCCCCTCCTCCCGCAAACCAGCCTGTAATTCCCCCCCCAACCAGCCTGTAATCCCCAACTCCCCCAACCAGCCTGTAATCCCCAACTCCCCAAACCAGCCTGTAATCCCCAACTCCCCCCCCCCAAAACCAGCCTGTAATCCCCAACTCCCCCCCCCCCCCAAAACCAGCCTGTAATCCCAAACCCCTCAAAACCATCTTGTAATCCCCAACTCACCGCCAAACCAGCCTGTAATCCCCAACTCCTCCAAATCAGCCTGTAATCCCCAACTCCTCCAAATCAGCCTGTAATCCCCAACTCCTCCAAATCAGCCTGTAATCCCCAACTCCTCCAAATCAGCCTGTAATCCCCAACTCCCCTCAATCAGCATTTAATCCCCAACTCCCCCAAACCAGCCTGTAATCCCCAGCCCCCGCTAAAACCAAGACTGCGCAGCTTCCGGTCGTTGGAGTAACTCCGAATACGTAACACCCGCACTGAAAGTGTTTGAAGAGCTGTGCACTGTGACCCAGACGGACCCTGCACCCGAGGGAGGCCCGGAGGATTAATCCAGCCACGTGCACCCAGCATTGAAGCACTGACCACACTTGATCAGCTCCGCTGGGCAGGCCACATTGTCCGCATGTCAGACATGAGACTCCCAAAGCAAACTGTCTACTCGGAACTCCTTCACAGCAAACGAGCCAAAGGTGGGCAGAGGAAACGTTACAGGGACACCCTCGAAGCCTCCCTGATAAAGTGCAACATCCCCACCGACACCTGGGAGTCCCTGGCCAAAGACCGCCCTAAGTGGAGGAAGTGCATCCGGGAGGGCGCTGAGCACCTCGAGTCTCATCGCCGAGAGCATGCAGAAATCAAGCGCAGGCAGCGGAAGGAGCGTGCGGCAAACCAGACTCCCCACCCTTTCCCTCAACGACTATCTGTCCCACCCGTGACAGGGACTGTAATTCCCGTATTGGACTGTTCAGCCACCTAAGGACACATTTTTAGAGTGGAAGCAAGTCTTCCCCGATTTCGAGGGATTGCCTATGATGATGAAGTGATTGATTGGTGAGTTTTTCTCTCTCTTTTCTTGCTTTAAATTAAGGGCCTTAGATTAGGGTTGGGATTAATAACTAAAGTTAATTAATTAAATACGTTATAGACGGCAGGGCAGGCAATGTGTCAGTGCTGCTGCAACATGTGGGAGCTGGTGGATACCATGGAGGTCCATGGCGACCACATCTGCAGCAAGTGTCTGCAGCTCGAAGAACTTGGGCTCCGTGTTGATGAGCTGGAATCCGAGCTGCCGACACTGCGACACATCGGGGGTGGGGGGGGGGGCGGGGGAAAGAGTTACCTGGACGTCGTGATCCAGGGAGCCAGGGGATAGTCACACCAATGAGAGTAATTAATTCAAATTCGGTCTGTGATCAGGGACAGGAGGGTATGACTATTAGTGAGGAAGGTATGAGGACTCAGGATGGCGTGATGGAGGAACCTCAACCCTTGCTCTTGTCCAACAAGTTCGAGGCTCTTACTGCATGCGTGGACGGGAGCAGGGACTGCATGGAGGATGAGCAAACTGACCACAGCACCGTGGTACTGGGGAGCCATTCAAGTGGGGGAAGTAAAAAGAAACAGTATAGTGGTAGGGGACAGTAACATTAGGGGCATACATGCAGTTCTCTGCAGCCGAGAGCGTGAGTCCCGAAGGCTGTGTTGCCTGCGGTGCCAGGGTTAAGGACATCTCCTCAGGGCTGGAGAGGAACTTGGAGTGGGAGGGGGAAAATCCAGTTGTCGTGGTCCACGTGGGTACCAACAGCATAGGTAGGACAAAGAAAGAGGTTCTGCAGAGGGATTATGAGCAACTAGGGGCCAAATTAAAAAGCAGAACCACAAAAGTAATAATCTCTGGATTACTACCTGAGCCACAAGCAAATTTGCATCGGGTAAATAAGATCAGAGAGTTAAACACGTGGCTCAAAGACTGGTGTGGGAGAAAGGGACAATGGCACCAGTACTGGATAAGAGGGAGCTGTTCCATTGTGACGGACTCCACTTAGACTGTGCAAGGACTAGGGGCCTGACGAATCAAATGACGAGGGCTGTAGAAAGGGCTTTAAACTAAATAGTAAAAAATATATCCAAATGGGTATGATCTGATAGCCATTACAGAGACATGGTTGCAAGGTGACCAAGGCTGGGAACTGAATATTCAGGGCTATTTGACATTTCAGAAGAAGAGTCAGAAAGGAAAAGGAGGTGGGGTAGCTCTGTTAATAAAGGATGAGATCAGTGCGTTAGTGAGAAACGATATTGGCTCAGAAGATCAAGATGTTGAATCAGTTTGGGTGGAGGTAAGGAATAATAAGGGAAAAAGTCGCTGGTGGGCGTAGTCTATAGGCCCCCTAACAGTAGCTACACTGTTGGACGGAGTATAAATCAAGAAATAATGGAGGCTTGTAAAAAAGGATCAGCAATAATCATGGATGATTTTAACCTTCATATTGATTGGACAAAGCAAATTGGCTAGGGTAGCATTGAGGAAGAGTTCATAGTGTATCCAGGATAGTTTCCTTGAACAGTACGTTGTGGAACCAACCAGGGAACAGGCTATCTTAGTAAAGGATCCTCGAGGAATGACTGACCATAACATGGTTGAATTTCAAATTCAGTTGGAGGGTGAGAAAGTTGGGTCTCCAACCAGTGTCCTAAGCTTAAATAAAGACGACGACAAAGGTATGAAGGCAGAGTTGGCTAAAGTGGACTGGGGAAATAGATTAAGTTGGGACGGTTGATGAACAGTGGCAGACGTTTAAGGAGATATTTCATAACTCGCAACAAAAATATATCCCAATGAGAAGGAAAGACTGTAAGAAAAGGGATAACCATTCGTGGCTAAGGAAATAAGGGATGATATCAAATTGAAAACAAGGGCATTCAATGTGGCCAAGACTAGTGGGAGGCCAGAGGATTGGGAAACATTTAAAAGCCAGCAAAGAATGACTAAAAAAATGAGGGGGAAGATAGATTATGAAAGTAAACTAGCATGAAATATAAAAACAGATAGTTAGAGTTTATACAGGTACATAAAAAGAAAAAGAGTGGCTAAAGTAAATGTTGGTCCCTTGGAGGATGAGACTGGAAAATTAATAATGGAGAACGGGGAAATGGCAGAGACGTTGAACAAATATTTTGCATCAGTCTTCAAGGTAGAAGACATGAAAAACATCCCAATAGTGGATAATCAAGGGGCTTATAGGGAGGGAGGAACTTAATACAATCACGATCACTAATGAAGTAGTACTCGGTAAAATAATGGGACTAAAGGCGGACAAACCCCTGGACCTGATGGCTTACATCCTAGGGTCTAAAAAGAAGTGGCTGCAGTGATAGTGGATGCATTGGTTGTAATCTACCAAAATTCCCTGGATTCTGGGGAGGTCCCAGCGGATTGGAAAACTGCAAATGTAACGCCCCTATTTAAAAAAGGAGGGAGACAGAAAGCAGGAAACTATAGACCAGTTAGCCTAACATGTGTCATTGGGAAAATGCTGGAGTCCATTATTAAGGAAGCAGTAGCGGGACATTTGGAAAAGCATAATTCAATCAAGCAGAGTCAACATGGTTTTATGAAAGGGAAATTACGTTTGACAAATTTCCTGGAGTTCTTTGAGGATGTCACAAGCAGGGTGGATAAGGGGGAACCAGTAGATGTAATGTATTTGGATTTCCAGAAGGCATTCAATAAGGTGCCACACAAAAGGTTACTGCACAAAACAAAAGCTCACGGTGTTGGGGGTAATATATTAGCATGGATATAGGATTGGCTAACTAACAGAAAACAAGAGAGTCGGAAAAAATGGATCATTTTCCGGTTGGCAAACAGTAGCTCTGTCAAGCCCATGCAACGGCCACCACACGTTAAAAAAATCCACGCACAGGCATCTTACACCCTTCAACATGTAATTCGGGATCTGGAATATTAGATCCTTCATTGAAACACCTGTGAACTCATCCCTTTTTGTCGTGGAAGCAAGTCATCCTCGATTCGAGGGACCGCCTATGATGATGATGATGATGATGACGGGACCGAGTGTAATGTAACCAAGTTTGCTGATGATACAAAGATGGGTGGGAAAGCCAATTGTGAGGAGATAAAAAATCTGCAAAGGGATATAAACAGGCTAAGTGAGTGGGCAAAAATTTGGCAGATGGAATATAATGTGGGAAAATGTGAGGTTATCCACTTCGGCAGAAATAATAGAAAAGCAAATTATAATTTAAATGGAGAAAAATTGCAAAGTGCTGCAGTACAGAGGGACCTGGTGGTCCTTGTGCATGAAACACAAAACGTGAGTATGCAGGTACAACAAGTGATCAGGAAGGCAAATGAAATGTTGGCCTTTATTGCAAGGAGGATAGAGTATAAAAGCAGAGAAGTCCTGCTACAACTGAACAGGGTATTGGTGAGGCCACACCTGGAGTACTGCGTACAGTTTTGGTCTCCGTATTAAAGGAAAGATATACTTGCATTGGAGGCTGTTCAGAGAAGGTTCAATAGGTTGATTCCGGTGATGAGGGGGTTGACTTATGAAGATAGGTTGAGTAGGTTGGACCTCTACTCAGTGGAGTTCAGAACAATGAGAAGTGATCTTATCGAAACATAGACGATAATGTGGGAGCTTGACAAGGTTGATGCAGAGAGGATATTTCCACTGACAGGGGAAACTAAAACTAGGGGACATAGTCTCAGCATAAGGGGCCGCCCATTTAAAACTGAGATGAGGAGGAATTTCTTCTCTCAGAGGGTTGTAAATCTGTGGAATTCTCTGTGTCAGAGAGCTGTGGAGGCTGTGTCATTGAATATATTTAAGGCGGAGATAGATAAATTTTTGATCGATATGGGAGTAAAGGGTTATGGGGAGCGGGCAGGGAAGTGGAGCTGAGTCCATGATCAGATCAGCCGTGATCTTATTAAATGGCGGAGCAGGCTCGAGGGCCCAAATGGCCAACTCCTGCTCCTATTTCTTATGTTCTTATGTTCAAACCCTGGGAAGTATTTGACCACGTACATACCGGACAGGCTCAGGGACGCTCCGAGTGTAGAGATTGAAAGCGAGGCCCAGCACCACGGCAGTCTTCCAGTCTCCCAGCTCCAGGGCCAGCCACACCGCTTCAGGAATCAACCTCCCCACGAGCATCAGGTCCACGGCGCGCTCCACGCTCCACACGGCAGACAGGTTCTGCTCTCGCACAGCGTCCGCGACACGGGGCCGCTGCACGGGGACCACTCGAGCCAGGCGGCCTGTCGTCAGGTTCAAAACACAACCAGGATCAGTCACAGCACCGACAGCACCCGCTCCGCACACTCAACTCCCCCACACTCAGAAGCAGTATTCAATATTCATCAACATCATAGTTATACAGGGTACTGGTGAGGCCACACCTGGAATACTGCGAGCAGTTCTGGTTTCCATATTTACGAAAGGATATACTTGCTTTGGAGGCAGTTCAGAGAAGGTTCACTCGGTTGATTGCGGAGATGAGGGGGTTGACTTATGAGGAAAGGTTGAGTAAGTTGGGCCTCTACTCATTGGAATTCAGAAGAATGAGAGGTGATGTTATCGAAATGTATAAGATTATGAGGGGGCTTGACAAGGTGGCTGCAGAGAGGATGTTTCCACTGATAGGGGAGACTAGAACTAGGGGATATAATCACCATTTAAAACTGAGATGAGGAGGAATTTCTTCTCTCAGAGGGTTGTAAATCTGTGGAATTCACTGCCTCAGAGAGCTGTGGAAGCTGGGGCACTGAATAAATTTAAGAAATAGACAGTTTCTTAACCGATAAGGGAATTAGGGGTTATGGGGAGCAGGCAGGGAATTGGAGCCGAGTCCATGATCGTATTGAATGGCGGAGCAGGCTCGAGGGGCCGTACGGATCAGGCACAGCACCCGCTCTGCACACTAAACTCCCCCACTCACAGGAGCAGTGCTCATTGACGACGAGACCCAACACCGCCTCCAGTGCAGCCTTTGGCCGCCTGAGGAAAAGAGTGTTTGAAGACCAGGCCACCAAGCTCATGGTCTACAGGACTGTAGTAATACCCGCCCTCCTGTATGGCTCAGAGACATGGACCATGTACAGTAGACACCTCAAGTCGCTGGAAAAATATCACCAACGAAGCCTCCGCAAGATCCTACAAATCCCCTGGGAGGACAGACGCACCAACGTTAGCGTCCTCGGCCAGGCCAACATCCCCAGCATTGAAGCACTGACCATATTCGATCAGCTCCGCTGGGCAGGCCACATTGTTTGCATGCCAGACACAAGACTCCCAAAGCAAGCGCTCTACTCGGAACTCCTTCATGGGAAACGAGCCAAAGGTGGGCAGCAGAAACGTTACAAGGACACCCTCAAAGCCTCCCTGATAAAATGCAACATCCCCACCGACACCTGGGAGTCCCTGGCCAAACACCGCCCTAAGTGGAGGAAGTGCATCCGGGAGGGCGCTGAGCACCTCGCGTCTCATCGCCAAGAGCATGCAGAAATCAAGCGCAGGCAGCGGAAGGAACGTGCGGCAAACCAGTCCCACCCACCCCTTCCCTCAATGACTATCTGTCCCACCTGTGACAGGGACTGTGGTTCTCGTATTGGACTGTTCAGCCACCTAAGGACTCATTTTAAGAAGGGAAGCAAGTCTTCCTCGATTCCGAGGGACTGCCTATGATGAATATTGAAGGGACAAGGGAGCACCCCACACTCCCCACCCTCCCCCAGGTACCAGGAGCACCCCACACATCCATTTCCCATTCTCCGCCCCCCCCCCCACAGATTGCTGGGTGACATTGCTCCCCGAGGGGACTCTCCACACTACACCTCCCCCATCCCACCCCTCCCCCACAGACTGCTGGGTGACATTGCTCCCCGAGGGGACCCTCACTTCTCCTCCCACCCCCAGCGCGGAAGCACTCCACAAACGCTCACAATCCCACCCATCCACATCGCTTCCCTCCCGGTCTGGGACCTCATGCCACAAACTGCGTTACCTTTGGATTTCCATTCCTCTACTGGTCCTTTGCTGCAATTCATCTGTCCATCAGATCGGGAGACTGTACCACAGGCAGACTCTGTAAGGCTGCTTTTTGGTTTGATGCTTCCCATCCCTGACACCGAGGACAGAGGCCCTTGTTCCAGCCAACCACCATCCATTGAGAGCCGAGGACACATGGCCCTCCTCCCTCTGTCCAATCACCATCCACTGAGAGCCGAGGACAGAGGCCCTCCTCCCTCTGTCCAATCACCATCCACTGAGAGCCGAGGACATGTGGCCCTCCTCCCTCTGTCCAATCACCATCCACTAGGAGCCGAGGACAGAGGCCCTTGCTCCACTCGGTCTGTGTCTCCCGCCCGCTGGCCAAGGAACATGTCGGCCTTTCCCCGTCCGCTGTTCACGGTGCAGCCAGTTGTGGCCCCCTCGCCCCCACAGGCCCGAGCTCAGTTACATGCAGCATCAGCTTTGGACAGCAGCAAGGTGGGACCGGTCTCTTACCTGGTTTGAAGTGCAGGGGTGGCAGGGTGTCGATGTGATGAGGCGGGAGCACGAAGAGCGGCCGGTTCGTGAAATACAGAGCCATGAAGCGGGCCGACGTCTGAACCACAGCCAGGGCAGCATCCACCCCAACATCCAACAGGGTCGATGCATCCAATTCCAGCCCATCGGTCCCTGAACACAGTGACAGGACACTGAGTACCCCAAACACACAGGAGACAGAGCAAGAAATACCCCATACCCCTCACTGTAACACAGTGATATACCCCACACCCTTCACTGTAACACTGATATACCCCACATCCCTCACTGTAACACTGATATACCCCACATCCCTCACTGTAACACTGATATACCCCATATCCCTCACTGTAACACTGATATACCCCACACCCCTCACTGTAACACTGATATACCCCACATCCCTCACTGTAACACTGATATACCCCACATCCCTCACTGTAACACTGATATACCCCACATCCCTCACTGTAACACTGATATACCCCACACCCCTCACTGTAACACTGATATACCCCACATCCCTCACTGTAACACTGATATACCCCACACCCCTCACTGTAACACTGATATACCCCACATCCCTCACTGTAACACTGATATACCCCACATCCTTCACTGTAAAACTGATATATCCCCACACCCTCACGGTAACACTGATATACCCCACACTTTCACCAACACAAATATACCCCACACTTTCACTAATACGGATATACCCCACACCCCTCACTGTAACACTGATAATACCCTACACCCCTCACTAACACTGATATATCCCACACCCCTCACTTTAACACTGATATACCTCACACCCTCACAGTAACACTGATATCCCCCACACCCTCACTTTAACACTGATATACCTCACACCCTCACAGTAACACTGATATATCCCTCAAGGTGTAACTGTGCATCTTTCCATCTTACCTGCAGAGATCTCTGGCCCCTCTCGGTTCAGTATCTGTCTCACAAGCTTTTCACATAGGTGCTGGGCAGCACTCAGGTTGTAGAGGTAGAGATGAGTGTAGAGAATGGCCAGGCAGTATCGGGTCTGCAGGTACTTCGCTCTACCCCAATCTGTAATCAAAAGACTCAACGATGACAGCATAGCCCTCGGCCTCGTCCACTGACCCGAACTCAGTGCAGCCATACAGCAACCCAGACAGAATAGAATATAAGAAATAGGAGCAGGGGTAGGCTACCTGGCCATTGGAGCCTGCTCCGCCATTCAATAAGATCATGACTGATCTGATCATGGACTCGGCTCCACTTCCCTGCCCGTTCCCCATAAACCTTTACTCCCTTATCGTTCAAAATTCTGTCTTAAATATATTCAATGACCCAGTTTCCACAGCTCTCTGGGGCAGAGAATTCCACAGATTTACAACCCTGAGAGAAGAAATTCCTCCTCATCTCAGTTTTAAATGGGCGGCCCTTTATTCTGAGACTATGTCCCCTAGTTTTAGTTTCCCTCATGGGTGGAAATATCCTCTCTGCATCCACCTTGTTGAGCCCCCTCATTATCTTATATGTTTCGATGAGATCACCTCTCATTCTTCTGAACCCCAATGAGTAGAGGCCCAACCTACTCAACCTATCTTCATAAGTCAACCCCCTCATCTCCAGAATCAACCAAGTGAACCTTCTCTGAACAGCCTCCAATGCAAGTATATCCTTCCTTAAATACGGAGACCAAAACTGTATACAGTACTCCAGGTGTGGCCTCACCAATACCCTGTATAGCTGTAGCAGGACTTCCCTGCTTTTATACTCTATCCCCCTTGCAATAAAGGACAACATTCCATTGGCCTTCCTGATCACTTGTTGTACCTGCATATTAACTTTTTGTATTTCATGCACAAGGACCCCAGGTCCCTCTGTACTGCAACACTTTGCAATTTTTCTGCATTTAAATTATGATTTGCTTTTCTATTTTTTCTGCCAAAGTGAATAACCTCACATTTTCTTACATTATACTCCATCTGCCAAATCTTTGCTTCATTTAAGCTCTCTGTATGCCTTTGCAGATTTTGAGTGTCCTCCTCACACTTTGCTTTTCCTCCCATCTTTGTATCATCAGCAAACTCGGCTACGTTACACTCAGTCCCTTCATCCAAGTCATTAATACAGATCGATCCCTGCGACACCCCACTAGTTACTGGTTGCCAACCGGAAAATGACCCATTTATCACGACTTTCTGTTTTCTGTTAGTTATCCTGCTGATATATTACCCCCAACCCCGTGAGCTTTTATCTTGTGCAGTAACCTCTTATGTGGCACCTTAGCGAATGCCTTCTGGAAATCCAAATACACCACATCCACTGGTTCCCCCTTATCCACCCTGCTTGTTACATCCTGAAAAAACTCCAGCAAATTTGTCAAACACGATTTCCCTTTCATAAAACCATGCTGACTCTGCTTGATTGAATCATGCTTTTCCAAATTTCTTAATAATGGACTCCAGCATTTTCCTAACCACAGATGTTAGGCTAACTGGTCTATAGTTTCCTGCTTTCTGTCTGTCTCCTTTTTTTAAATAGGGTCGTTACATTTGCAATTTTCCAATCTGCTGGAACCGCCCCAGAATCCAGGGAATTTTGGTAGATTACAACCAATGCATCCACTATCACTGCAGCCGCTTCTCTTAAGACCCTAGGATATAAGCCATCAGGTCCAGTTGACTTGTCCGCCTTTAGTCCCATTATTTATCGGGAGTGCTACTTCATTAGTGATAGTGATTGTATAAAGTTCCTCCCTATAGCCCCTTGATTATCCACTATTGGGATGTTTTAGTGTCTTCTACCGTGAAGCCCGTTACAAAATATTTGTTCAACGTCTCTGCCATTTCCCTTATCTCCATTATTAATTCCCCAGTCTCATCCTCTAAGGGACCAACATTTACTTTAGCCACTCTTTTCCTTTTTATGTACCTGTAGAAACTCTTACTATCCGTTTTATATTTCGTGCTAGTTTACTTGCATAATCTATCTTCTCTCTCTACTATTTTTGGTTCTTCTCTGCTGCTGAATGAGACAGAAAGAAAGAAAGATGGAAGAGGAAGATAAGCGGGAGGTGGGGCGGGGGGGGTGAAGAGAGAAAGAAAGAGGAGAAATCAAAGTCGGAGGTTTGACAAAAGTGCGGTAGTTCCCGGGCAAGAATCGACACAATGCCACGCCAGGACAGGAGGGCGGTGCTGCAGGAGTGGGTCCTCTTACCTCTGCCCATCTCCTCCTGAAGTGCAACTTTCCACATCTGCACTGACTCCAGGTATGAACCCAAAAGGAAGTGCTCCTCACCTACAAGCAAGAGGCAGACAGCGGGGCAAAGTCAGCCTTCATTCACTGTTATAAAAAGAACATAAGAAATAGGAGCAGGAGTAGGTCACACAGCCCCTCGAGTCTGCTCCGCCATTTAATGTGATCATGGATTCAGGTCCAATTCCCTGCCTGCTTCCCATAACCCCTTAACCCTTTCTGGAAACATAGAAAATAAGTGCAGGAGTAGGCCATTTGGCCTTTCGAGCCTGCACCGCCATTCAATAAGTTCATGGCTGATCATTCACCTCAGTACCCCTTTCCCACTTTCTCTCCATATCCCTTGATCCCTTTAGCCGTAAGGGACATATCTAACTCCCTCTTGAATATATCCAATGAACTGGCATCAGCAACTCTCTGCGGCAGAGAATTCCACAGGTTAACAACTCTCTGAGTGAAGAAGTTTCTCCTCATCTCAGTCCTAAATGGCTTACCACTTATCCTTAGATGGTGACCCCTGGTTTTGGACTTCCCCAACATCGGGAACATTCTTCCTGCATCTAACCTGTCCAGTCCCGTCAGAATTTTATATGTTTCTATGAGATCTCCTCTCATCCTTCTAAACTCCAGTGAATAAAGGCACAGTCGATCCAGTCTCTCCTCATATGTCAGTCCTGCCATCCCGGGAATCAGTCTGGTGAACCTTCGCTACACTCCCTCAATAGCAAGAACGTCCTTCCTCAGATTAGGAGACCAAAACTGAACACAATATTCTAGGTGAGGCCTCACTAAGGCCCTGTACAACTGCAGTAAGACCTCCCTGCTCCGATACTCAAATCCCCTCGCTATGAAGGCCAACATACCATTTGCCTTCTTCGCCGCCTGCTGTACCTGCATGCCAACTTTCAGTGACTGATGTACCATGACACCCAGGTCTCATTGCACCTCCCCTTTTCCTAATCTGCCACCATTCAGATAATAATCTGCCTGTGTGTTTTTGCCACCAAAGTGGATAACCTCACATTTATCCACATTATACTGCATCTGCCATGCGTTTGCCCACTCACCTAACCTGTCCAAGTCACCCTGCAGCCTTTTAGTGTCCTCCTCACAGCTCACACCGCCACCCAGCTTACTGTCATCAGCAAACTTGGAGATATTACACTCAATTCCCTCATCCAAATCATTAATATATATTGTAAAGAGCTGGGGTCCCAGCACTGAGCCCTGCGGCATCCCACTAGTCACTGTCTGCCATTCTGAAAAGGACCCGTTTATCCCGAATCTCTGCTTCCTGTCTGCCAACCAGTTCTCTACCCATGTCAGTAAGTTGTCCCCAATACCATGTGCTTTAATTTTGCACACCAATCTCTTGTATGGGACCTTGTCAAAAGCCTTTTGAAAGTCCAAATACACCACATCCACTGGTTCTCCCTTGTCCACTCTACCAGTTAAATCCTCAAAAAATTCTAGAAGATTTGTCAAGCAGGATTTCCCTTTCATAAACCCATGCTGACATGGATCGATCCCGTCACTGCTTTCCAAATGTGCTGCTATTTCATCTTTAATAATTGATTCCAACATTTTCCCCACTACCGATGTCAGGCTAACCGATCTATAATTACCCGTTTTCTCTCTCCCTCCTTTCTTCAAAAGTGGTTTTACATTAGCTAACCTCCAGTCCATAGGAACTGATCCAGAGTCGATAGACTGTTGGAAAATGATCACCAATGCATCCACTATTTCTAGGGCCACTTCCTTAAGTACTCTGGGATGCAGACCATCAGGCCCCGGGGATTTATCGGCCTTCAATCCCATCAATTTCCCTAACACAATTTCCCGCCTAATAAGGATTTCCTTCAGTTCCTCCTTCTCACTGGACCCTCGGTCCCCTAGTATTTCCGGAAGGTTATTTGTGTCTCCCTTCGTGAAGACAGAACCAAAGTATTTGTCTAACTGGTCCGCCATTTCTTTGTTCCCTATTATAAATTCACCTGAATCTGACTGCAAGGGACCTACGTTTGTTTTCACTAATCTTTTTCTCTTCACATATCTATAGAAGCTTTTGCAGTCAGTTTTTATGTTCCCAGCAAGCTTCTTCTCGTACTCTATTTTCCCCCTCTGAATTAAACCCTTTGTCCTCCTCTGCTGTATTATAAAATTCTCCCAGTCCTCAGGTTTGCTGCTTTTTCTGGCCAATTTATATGCCTCTTCCTCGGATTTAACACTATCCTTAATTTCCCTTGCTAGCCATGGTTGAGACACCATCCCCATTTTATTTTTACTCCAGACAGGAATGTACAATTGTTGAAGTTCATGCATATGATCTTTAAATGTTTGCCATTGCCTATCCACCATCAACCCTTTAAGTATCACTTGCCAGTCTATTCTAGCCAATTCATGTCTCATACCATTGAAGTTACCTTTCCTTAAGTTCAGGATTCTCGTCTCTGAATTAACTGTGTCGCTCTCCATCTTAATAAAGAATTCTACCATATTATGGTCACTCTTCCTCAAAAGGCCTTGCACAACAAGATTGCTAATTGGCCCTTCCTCATTACACATCATCCAGTCTAGGATGGCCAGCCCTCTAGTTGGTTCCTCGACATATTGCTCGAGAAAACCATCCCTAATACACTCCAGGAAATCCTCCTCCACCGCATTGCTAGCATTTTGGTAGGCCCAATCAATATGTAGGTTAAAGTCACCCATGATAACTGCTGTACCTTTATTGCACACATCCCTAATTTCTTGTTTGATGCTGTCCCAAACCTCACTACGACTGTTTGGTGGTCTGTACACAACTCCCACGAGCATTTTCTGCCAGTTAAGAAACTGTCTATCTCTGTCTTAAATTTATTCAATGTCCCAGCTTCCACAGCTCTCTTGAGGCAGCGAATTCCACAGATTTACAACCCCCAGTGTAGGATACACTGACAAGAGGACTCATCGCCAGCCCACTAACGCACTCCACCACACAGACATCGACCTTCCAACTGCTCAACAACCAGGGACAGGAATCCGACCTGAGTTCCCCCCTCACACCCAGGGAGGCATCCAGCAATCTTAGTACAAACCCGATTGAGTTCATCTAACACAGCATGGAGCAGGCATGATCGGGGTACCTTCCTGGTGTCAGAGTGCAGCTTCAATAATGGAGCCATGGGCGGGAGGGAGACATGCATTAAACGATTAATCACCTTACATTTCTTTGCTTGTTCAATACGGAACTTATTTTTTGTCTATGTTCCTCCACAACATTCAAGCGACATTGTCCCATATCACACTCCCAGGGCAGGTACAGCACGGGTTAGATACAGAGTAAAGCTCCCTCTACACTGTCCCATCAAACACTCCCAGGACAGGTACAGCACGGAGTTAGATACAGAGCAAAGCTCCCTCTACACTGTCCCATCAAACACTCCCAGGGCAGGTACAGGGGGTTAGATACAGAGTAAAGCTTCCTCTACACTGTCCCATCAAACACTCCCAGGGCAGGTACAGCACGGAGTTAGATACAGAGCAAAGCTCCCTCTACACTGTCCCATCAAACACTCCCAGGGCAGGTACAGCACGGAGTTGGATCCAGAGTAAAGCTCCCTCTAAAGATAGAAAGAAGAAAAAGTGGAGGGCAGAGAAATCCAAGGCAAAAATCAAAAAGGACCACATTACAGCAAAATTCCAAAGGGGCAAAGTGTGTTAAAAAGACAAGCCTGAAGGCTCTGTGCCTCAATGCGAGGAGTATTCATAATAAGGTGGACGAATTAACTGCGCAGGTAGCTATTAACGAATATGATATAATTGCCATTACGGAGACATGGCTCCAGGGTGACCAAGGCTGGGAACTCAACATCCAGGAGTATTCAACATTCCGGAAGGATAGACAGAAAGGAAAAGGAGGTGGGGTAACGTTGCTGGTTAAATTGGTATACAAAATCAAAGCACATGGTATTGGGGGTAATGTACTGACGTGGATAGAGAACTGGTTGTCAGACAGGAAGCAGTGGGTCGGGATAAACGGGTCCTTTTCAGAATGGCAGGCAGTGACTAGTGGGGTGCCGCAGGGCTCAGTACTGGGACACCAGCTATTTACAATATACATTTTTGATTTAGATGAAGGAATTGAGTGTAATATCTCCAAGTTTGCAGACGACAATAAGCTGGGTGGCGGTGTGAGCTGTGAGGAGGACGCTAAACAGCTGCAGGGTGACTTGGACAGGCTCGGTGAGTGGGCAAATGCATGGCAGATGCAGTATAATGTGGATAAATGTGATGTTATCCACTTTGGTGGCAAAAATACGAAGGAAGAATATTATCTGAATGGCGGCAGATTAGGAAAGGGGGAGGTGCAACGAGACCTTGGTGTCATGGTTCATCAGTCATTGAAAGTTGGCATGCAGGTACAGCAGGCGGTGAAGGCAGCAAATGGTATGTTGGCCTTCGTAGGTAGGGGATTTGAGTATAGGAGCAGGAAGGTCTTACTGCAGTTGCACAGGGCCTTAGTGAGGCCTCACCTGGAATATTGTGTTCAGTTTTGGTCTCCTAATCTGAGGAAAGTCGTTCTCGCTATTGAGGGAGTGCAGCGAAGGTTGACCAGACTGATTCCCGGGATGGGGGACTGACCTCTGAGGAGAGACTGGATCAACTGGGCCTTTATGCACTGGAGTTTAGAAGGATGCGAGGGGATCTCATAGAAACGTATAAGATTCTGACGGGACTGGACAGGTTAGATGCAGGAAGAATGTTCCCGATGTTGGGGAAGTCCAGAACCAGGGGACTCAGTCTTAAGGTAAGGGGTAGGCCATTTAGAACTGAGATGAGGAGAAACTTCTTCACTCAGAGAATTGTTAACCTATGTTATTCCCTACCGCAGAGAGTTGTTGATGCCAGTTCATTGGATATATTCAAGAGGGAGTTAGATATGGCTCTTACAGCTAAAGGGATCAAGGGGTATGGAGAGAAAGCAGGAAAGGGGTACTGAGGGAATGATCAACTATGATCTTATTGAATGGTGGTGGAGGCCCGAAGGGCTGAATGGCCTACTCCTGCACCTATTTTCTATGTTTCTATGTTTAAAGAGGAAATTAACGCAATAGTAAGGAAGAACATTAAGCTTGGATGATGTGGAATCTGTGGGCCCAAGTTTGCCTCCAGGGTTAGAACGGCGCATCTCCATGTGGTGCGCCGACTTTTTAGAACAGCAATGGCGCTTATTATTTACCTTGGTATTCTCCCCATCGTCTGGTCGATCCAGACCCTTGGCGCGGCGCAGCAGAACGTGTGGAGTTCGGAGCAAGGTCCTGCCGCTGAAAACAGTGCCGGGGCCTCTGCACATGCGCGCTAGAGTGCGTGCGTATGTGCAGTAGCTCCTCGCCCCCGAGGCTGCGTGGGAGGAGCCCGAAGCACACCGCCCCTAGCCCTGGCCGAATGGGCTCACCGGGGTCACAAAGATCGGACTCGGGCCTCCCTCCCTCCTGTTCAGCTCCTGCTTACCCCCACCGCCGCCCCCCCCTCCGGTTCAGCTCCCACTACCCACCCCCGCCTTCACGTCCTGGGCAGGGTCCGCCGCCCGGCATCTTGCTGGGGACGGGCCCCGCCCGAAGTGTTCGGCCTAGCTTCCTCTCGTCGGCGGGGCCCGTTCAGCCTCCCCCTCTCCTCTCCCCCCAGTCCCCCTCCTCTCCCCCCACCACTTCTCCTCTCCCCCCAGTCCCCCTCCTCTCCCCCCAGTCCCCCTCCTCTCCCCCCACCACTTCTCCTCTCCCCCCAGCCCCCTCCTCTCCCCCCACCACTTCTCCTCTCCCCCCAGTCCCCCTCCTCTTCCCCCAGTCCCCCTCCTCTCCCCCCACCACTTCTCCTCTCCCCCCAGTCCCCCTTCTCTCCCCCCATCACTTCTCCTCTCCCCCCAGTCCCCCTCCTCTCCCCCCACCACTTCTCCTCTCCCCCCAGTCCCCCTCCTCTCCCCCCCACCACTTCTCCTCTCCCCCCAGTCCCCCTCCTCTCCCCCCCACCACTTCTCCTCTCCCCCAGTCCCCCTCCTCTTCCCCCAGTCCCCCTCCTCTCCCCCCACCACTTCTCCTCTCCCCCCAGTCCCCCTCCTCTCCCCCCCACCACTTCTCCTCTCCCCCCAGTCCCCCTCCTCTCCCCCCACCACTTCTCCTCTCCCCCCAGTCCCCCTCCTCTCCCCCCACCACTTCTCCTCTCCCCCCATCACTTCTCCTCTCCCCCCAGTCCCCCTCCTCTCCCCCCACCACTTCTCTCTCCCCCAGTCCCCCTCCTCTTCCCCCAGTCCCCCTCCTCTCCCCCCACCACTTCTCCTCTCCCCCCAGTCCCCCTCCTCTTCCCCCAGTCCCCCTCCTCTCCCCCCACCACTTCTCCTCTCCCCCCAGTCCCCCTTCTCTCCCCCCATCACTTCTCCTCTCCCCCCAGTCCCCCTCCTCTCCCCCCACCACTTCTCCTCTCCCCCCAGTCCCCCTCCTCTCCCCCCCACCACTTCTCCTCTCCCCCCAGTCCCCCTCCTCTCCCCCCCACCACTTCTCCTCTCCCCCCAGTCCCCCTCCTCTCCCCCCACCACTTCTCCTCTCCCCCCAGTCCCCCTCCTCTTCCCCCACCACTTCTCCTCTCCCCCCAGTCCCCCTCGTCTCCCCCCCACCACTTCTCCTCTCCCCCCAGTCCCCCTCCTCTCCCCCCACCACTTCTCCTCTCCCCCCAGTCCCCCTCCTCTCCCCCCACCACTTCTCCTCTCCCCCAGTCCCCCTCCTCTTCCCCCAGTCCCCCTCCTCTCCCCCCACCACTTCTCCTCTCCCCCCAGTCCCCCTCCTCTCCCCCCCACCACTTCTCCTCTCCCCCCAGTCCCCCTCCTCTCCCCCCACCACTTCTCCTCTCCCCCCAGTCCCCCTCCTCTCCCCCCACCACTTCTCCTCTCCCCCCAGTCCCCCTCCTCTCCCCCCCACCACTTCTCCTCTCCCCCCAGTCCCCCTCCTCTCCCCCCACCACTTCTCCTCTCCCCCCAATCCCCCTCCTCTCCCCCCATCACTTCTCCTCTCCCCCCAGTCCCCCTCCTCTCCCCCACCACTTCTCCTCTCCCCCCAGTCCCCCTCCTCTCCCCCCAGTCCCCCTCCTCTCCCCCCACCACTTCTCCTCTCCCCCCAGTCCCCCTCCTCTCCTGTCCTCTCCTCTTCCACCCCACTCCTCTCTCCCCCTCTTCCCTCCACTCCTCCCTCCTCTTTCCCTCCCTTCCCCCTCCTTCCTCCTCTGCCCTCCCCTCCCCCTCCGCTTCTCCCCATCCCCCTCCTCTTCCCTCCCCCTCCGCTTCCCTCCCTCCCCCTCCTCGTCACCCCTCTTCCCTCCCTCCCCCTCCTCGTCACCCCTCTTCCCTCTCCCCTCCGCTTCCCTACCCCCCTCCTCGTCACCCCCCCTCTCCCCACACCCTCCTCGCCCCCCCTCTCCCCACACCCTCCTTACTCCCCCTCACCCCACATCCTCCTCGCTCCCCCTCTCCCCACACCCTCCTCGCCCACCCCTCTCCCCACACCCTCCTCGCCCCCCCTCTCCCCACACCCTCCTCGCCCCCTCTCCCCACACCCTCCTCGCCCCCTCGCCCCACACCCTCCTTGCCCCACACCCTCCTCGCCCTCTCTCGCCACACCATCCCCGCCCTCTCGCCCCCCCACCCTCGCTGTCAGAAACAGAGAGACAATGACAGAGACCGGGTGAGACACACTGGGAGAGGCCCATCCCAGCACGCTGTTGGAGGGCTCCCAGTGCTGCAGTCGGTGAGCAGAAACTTAATTTTTTATTTATTGATTTTTTTTATTGTTTTTTATTTTTTGATTGATTTATTGATTTATTTATCATTTATTATTGGTGATGGCTCTATTTGTAAAAGTGAAGTGTTTAATGTTTGTAAAGGCACTTCCCCCACCCCACCTCTCGTTCCCACACCTGATTTATCAGTGTAGGCAAGGTTTTTCTGAGCGTACAAAAATCCATTCTAAGTTAGTTTGGAGTAAGTTTTCACTGCCTAAACTTGCAAAACAGGCGTAAGTGGCTGGACACGCCCCCTTTTGAAAAAAAAAATCTGTTCAAAAATGGAACGATTCTAACGCACTAGAACTGGAGCAATCTAATTGCTGAGAATTGCAATTTCTAAGATGTTCCATTCTAAACTAGTTGCTCCAAAAAAATAGGAGCAACTCAGGCCGAAACTTGAGCCCTGTATGGGTAGAGCTGCGGAATACCAAACGGCAGAAAATGCTAGTGGGAGTTGTGTACAGGCCACCAAACAGTAGTAGTGAGGTTGGGGACAGCATCAAACAAGAAATTAGGGATGCGTGCAATAAAGGTACAGCAGTTATCATGGGCGACTTTAATCTACATATAGATTGGGCTAACCAAACTGGTAGCAATACGGTGGAGGAGGATTTCCTGGAGTGCATTAGGGATGGTTTTCTAGACCAATATGTCGAGGAACCAACCAGAGAGCTGGCCATCCTAGACTGGGTGATGTGTAATGAGAAAGGACTAATTAGCAATCTTGTTGTGCGAGGCCCCTTGGGGAAGAGTGACCATAATATGGTAGAATTCTTTATTAAGATGGAGAGTGACACAGTTAATTCAGGGACTAGGTTCCTGAGCGTAGGGAAACGGAACTTTGATGATATGAGACGTGAATTGGCTAAAATAGACTGGCGAATGATACTTAAAAGGTTGATGGTGGATAGGCAATGGCAAACATTTAAAGATCACATGCATGAACTTCAACAATTGTACATCCCGGTCTGGAGTAAAAATAAAATGGGCAAGATGGCTCAACCGTGGCTAACAAGGGAAATTAAGGATAGTGTTAAATCCAAGGAAGAGGCATCGAAATTGGCCAGAAAAAGCAGCAAACCTGAGGACTGGGAGAATTTTGTAATACAGCAGAGGAAGACAAAGGGTTTAATGAAGAGGGGGAAAATAGAGTACGAGAAGAAGCTTGCTGGGAACATAAAAACTGACTGCAAAAGCTTCTATAGATATGTGAAGAGAAAAAGATTAGTGAAGACAAATATAGGTCCCTTGCAGTCAGAATCAGGTGAATTTATAATGGGGAACAAAGAAATGGCAGACCAACTGGTTCTGTCTTCACGAAAGAAGACACAAATAACCTTCCGGAAATACTAGGGGATAGAGGGTCTTGTAAGAAAGATGAACTGAAGGAAATCCTTATTAGTCAGGAAACTGTGTTAGGGAAATTGATGGGATTGAAGGCCGATAAATCCCCGGGCCTGATAGTCTGCATCCCATAGTACTTAAGGAAGTAGCCCTAGAAATAGTGGATGCATTGGTGATCATTTTCCACCAGTCTATCGACTCTGGATCAGTTCCTATAGACTGGAGGGCAGCTAATGTAACATCATTTTTTAAGAAAGGAGGGAGAGAGAAAATGGGGAATTATAGACCGTTTCGTCTGACATCTGTGGCGGGGAAAATGTTGGAATCAATTATTAAAGATGAAATAGCAGCACATTTGGAAAGCAGTGACAGGATTGGTCCAAGTCAGCATGGGTTTATGAAAGGGAAATCATGCATGAAAAATCTCGAATTTTTTGAGGATTTAACTGGTAGAGTGGACAAGGGAGAACCAGTGGATGTGGTGTATTTGGACTTTCAAAAGGCTTTTGACAAGGTCCCACACAAGAGATTGGTGTACAAAATTAAAGCACATAGTATTGGGGGTAATGTACTGACGTGGATAGAGAACTGGTTGGCAGACAGGAAGCAGAGAGTTGGGATAAACGGGTCCTTTTCAGAATGGCAGGCAGTGGCTAGTGGGGTGCCGCAGGGCTCAGTGCTGGGACCCCAGCTATTTACAATATACATTAATGATTTGGATGAGGGAATTGAGTGTAATATCTCCAAGTTTGCAGATGACAGTAAGCTGGTTGGCGGTGTGAGCTGTGAGGAGGACACTAAAAGGGTGTCTTGAACAGGTTAGGTGAGTGGGCAAACGCGTGGTAGATGCAGTATAATGTGGATAAATGTGAGGTTATCCACTTTGGTGGCAAAAACAAGGCGGCAGAATATTATCTGAATGTGACAGATTAGGAAAAGGGGAGGTGCAATGAGACCTGGGTGTCATGGTACATCAGTCACTGAAAGTTGGCATGCAGGTACAGCAGGCGGTGAAGAAGGCAAAATGGTATGTTGGCCTTCGTAGCTAGGGGATTTGAATATAGGAGCAGGGAGGTGTATTTGGACTTCAAAAGACTTTTCACAAGGTCCCACACAAGAAATTGGTATTCAAAATTAAAGCACTTGGTATTGGGGGTAATGTACTGACGTGGATAGAGAACTGGTTGGCAGACAGGAAGCAGAGAGTCGGGATAAACGGGTCCTTTTCAGAATGGCAGGCAGTGACTAGTGGGGTGCCGCAGGGCTCAGTGCTGGGACCCCAGCTATTTACAATATACATCAATGATTTAGATGAAGGAATTAAGTGTAATATCTCCAAGTTTGCAGATGACACTAAGCTGGGTGGCGGTGTGAGCTGCGGGGAGGATGCCAAGAGGCTGCAGGGTGACTTGGACAGGTTAGGTGAGTGGGAAAATGCATGGCAGATGCAGTATAATGTGGATAAATGTGATGTTATCCACTTTGGTGGCAAAAACACGAAAGCAGAATATTATCTGAATGGCGACAGATTAGGAAAAGGGAAGGTGCAACGAGACCTGGGTGACATGGTACATCAGTCATTGAAAGTTGGCATGCAGGTACAGCAGGCGGTGAAGGCGGCAAATGGCATGTTGGCCTTCATAGCTAGGGGATTTGAGTATAGGAGCAGGGAGGTCTTACTGCAGTTGTACAGGGCCTTGGTGAGGCCTCACCTGGAATAGTGTGTTCAGTTTTGGTCTCCTAATCTGAGGAAGGATGTTCTTGCTTTTGAGGGAGTGCAGCGAAGGTTCACCAGACTGATTCCTGAGTTGGCAGGACTGACATATGAAGAGAGACTGGATCGACTGGGCCTGTATTCACTGGAGTTTAGAAGAATAGAGCGGATCTCATAGAAACATATAAAATACTGACTGGACTGGACAGGTTAGATGCAGGAAGAATGTTCCCGATGTTGCGGAAGTCCAGAACCAGGGGACACAGTCTAAGGATAAGGGTAAGCCATTTAGGTCCGAGATGAGGAGAAACTTCTTCACTCAGAGAGTTGTTAACCTGTGGAATTCTCTACCGCAGAGAGTTGTTGATGCCAGTTCATTGGATATATTCAAGAGGGAGTTAGATATGGCCCTTACAGCTAAAGGGATCAAGGGGTATGGAGAGAAAGCAGGAAAGGGGTACTGAGGTGATGATCAGCCATGATCTTATTGAATGGTGGTGTAGGCTCGAAGGGACCAAATGGCCTACTCCTCCACCTATTTTCTACGTTTCCATATTACACTGCACCATGAAACACTCTCAGGGCAGGTATAGCACAGGGTTAGATACAGAGTAAAGCTCCCTCTACACTGTCCCATCAAACACTCCCAGGGTAGAGACAGCTCAGAATCAGAGTATTTCCCTTGTTACTGATGATCATTGAATCCGTTTACCTGCGAGGGGTTTGAGTTGCCGGTTTGGTCCCAGACTCTCTCCCATGGTCTGTAACGTTGCCTGGATCTGGGAGAGGAGTGATGTTAGGATGGCCTCCTCCCGCTGAAGCCTCTTCCTAGAGTTGCCTCTGTTCGATTGTTGTTTGAGCTTCCGGAGACGGGAGTGGTGCTGCAAAGCATGCTGGTACAACAGGCGCCATGTGAAGGCCAGCCTACACCAAGACACAATTTAACGTTAAGGAAACGTTTGCATCAACAGCTGCACTGCTCGAAAACATCTACACCCCTGCTCTTTAACTGTCCCTCATCCAACCATTCCCCCTTAAACTGTCCCTCACCCAACCATTGCCCCTTAAACTGCCCCTCACCCAACGATTGCCCCTCACCCAACCATTCCCCCCTTAAACTGTCATTCACCCAACCGTTGTGCCTTAAACTGTCCCTCACCCATCCATTGCCCCTTAAACTGTCATTCACCCAACCGTTGTGCCTTAAACTGTCCCTCACCCATCCATTGCCCCTTAAACTGTCATTCACCCAACCGTTGTGCCTTAAACTGTCCCTCACCCATCCATTGCCCCTTAAACTGTCCCTCACCCATCCATTGCCCCTTAAACTGTCATTCACCCAACCGTTGTGCCTTAAACTGTCCCTCACCCATCCATTGCCCCTTAAACTGTCCCTCACCCATCCATTGCCCCTTAAACTGTCATTCACCCAACCGTTGTGCCTTAAACTGTCCCTCACCCATCCATTGCCCCTTAAACTGTCATTCACCCAACCGTTGTGCCTTAAACTGTCCCTCACCCATCCATTGCCCCTTAAACTGTCCCTCACCCATCCATTGCCCCTTAAACTGTCATTCACCCAACCGTTGTGCCTTAAACTGTCCCTCACCCATCCATTGCCCCTTAAACTGTACCTCACCCAACCGTTGCCCCTTAAACTGTCCCTCACCCAACCGTTGCCCCTTAAACTGTCCCTCACCCAACCGTTGCCCCTTAAACTATCCCTCACCCAATTAGTCCCCTTTAAACTGTCCCTCATGCAACCATTGCCCTTAAAACTGTCCCTCACCCAATCAGTCCCCACTTAAACTGCTCCTCACCAACCATTGCCCCTTAAACTGTCCCTCACCCAACCATTGCCCCTTAAACTGTCCTTCATCCAACCGCTCACCCTTAAACTGTCCCTCACCCAACCATTGCCCCTTAAACTGCCCCTCACCCAACCATTGCCCCTTAAACTGCCCCTCACCCAACCAGTGCCCCTTAAACTGCCCCTCTCCCAACCATTGCCCCTTAAACTGTCCCTCACCCAACCGTTCCCTCTTAAACTGTCCCTCACCCAACCATTGCCCCTTAAACTGCCCCTCACCCAACCAGTCGCCCCTTAAACTATCCCTCACCCAATCAGTCCCCTTTAAACTGTCCCTCACCCAACCATTGCCCTTTAAACTGTCCCTCACCCAATCAGTCCCCTTTAAACTGTCCCTCACCGAACCGTTCCCCCCTAAACATAAGAACATAAGAATTAGGAACAGGAGTAGGCCATCTAGCCCCTCAAGCCCGCTCCGCCATTCAATAAGATCATGGCTGATCTGGCCGTGGACTCAGCTCCACTTACCCGCCATCTCCCCGTAACCCTTAATTCCCTTATTGGTTAAAAATCTATCTATCTGTGACTTGAATACATTCAATGAGCTAGCCTCAACTGCTTTCTTGGGCAGAGAATTGCACAGATTCACAACACTCTGGGAGAAGAAATTCCTTCTCAACTCGGTTTTAAATTGGCTCCCCCGTATTTTGAGGCTGTGCCCCCGAGTTCTAGTCTCCCCTACCAGTGGAAACAACCTCTCTGCCTCTATCTTGTCTATCCCTTTCATTATTTTAAATGTTTCGATAAGATCACCCCTCATCCTTCTGAACTCCAACGAGGAAAGACCCAGTCTACTCAATCTATCATCATAAGGTAACCCCCTCATCTCCGGAATCAGCCTAGTGAATCGTCTCTGTACCCCCTCCAAAGCCAGTATATTCTTCCTTAAGTAAGGTGACCAAAACTGCACGCAGTACTCCAGGTGCGGCCTTACCAATACCCTATACAGTTGCAGCAGGACCTCCCTGCTTTTGTACTCCATCCCTCTCGCAATGAAGGCCAACATTCCATTCGCCTTCCTGATTACCTGCTGCACCTGCAAACTAACTTTTTGGGATTCTAGTCTGAAAACGCCCGATCTCGTCTGATCTCGGAAGCTAAGCAGAGTCAGGCCTGGTTAGTACTTGGATTGGAGACTGCCTGGGAATACCAGGTGCAGTAGCGGGTGGCACGGTTTAATGTGTTTTGTTTTGCAGATAAACTCCAAAAAAAGTTTCATGCACAAGGACCCCCAGATCCCTCTGCACCTCAGCATGTTGTAATTTCTCCCCATTCAAATAATATTCACTTTTACTGTTTTTTTTCCCCCAAGGTGGATGACCTCACACTTTCCGACATTGTATTCCATCTGCCAAACCTTAGCCCATTCGCTTAACCTATCCAAATCTCTTTGCAGCCTTTCTGTGTCCTCTACATAACCCGCTATCCCACTAATCTTAGTGTCATCTGCAAATTTTGTTACACTTCACTCTGTCCCCTCTTCCAGCTCATCTATGTATATTGTAAACAGTTGTGGTCCCAGCACCGATCCCTGTGGCACACCATTAACCACCGATTTCCAACCCGAAAAGGACCCATTTATCCCGACTCTCTGCTTTCTGTTCGCCAGCCAATTCTCTATCCATGCTAATACATTTCCTCTGACTCTGCGTACCTCTATCTTCTGCAGTAATCTTTTGTGTAGCACCTTATCGAATGCCTTTTGGAAATCTAAATACACCACATCCATCGGTACACCTCTATCCACCATGCTCGTTATATCCTCAAAGAATTCCAGAAAATTAGTTAAACATGATTTCCCCTTCATGAATCCATGTTGCGTCTGCTTGATTGCACTATTCCTATCTAGATGTCCCGCTATTTCTTCCTTAATGATAGCTTCAAGCATTTTCCCCACTACAGATGTTAAACTAACCGGCCTATAGTTACCTGCCTTTTGCCTGCCCCCTTTTTTAAACAGAGGCATTACATTAGCTGTTTTCCAATCCGCTGGTACCTCCCCAGAGTCCAGAGAATTTTGGTAGATTATAACGAATGCATCTGCTATAACTTCTGCCATCTCTTTTAATACCCTGGGATGCATTTCATCAGGACCAGGGGACTTGTCTACCTTGAGTCCCATTAGCCTGTCCAGCACTACCCCCCCAGTGATAGTGATTGTCTCAAGGTCCTCCCTTCCCACATTCCTGTGACCAGCAATTTTTGGCATGGTTTTTGTGTCTTCCACTGTGAAGACCGAAGCAAAATAATTGTTTAAGGTCTCAGCCATTTCCACATTTCCCATTATTAAATCCCCCTTCTCATCTTCTAAGGGACCAACATTTACTTTAGTCACTCTTTTCTGTTTTATATATCTATAAAAGCTTTTACTATCTGTTTTTATGTTTTGCGCAAGTTTACCTTCGTAATCTATCTTTCCTTTCTTTATTGCTTTTTTAGTCATTCTCTGCTGTTGTTTAAAATTTTCCCAATCGTCTAGTTTTCCACTAACCTTGGCCACCTTATACGCATTGGTCTTTGATTTGATACTCTCCTTTATTTCCTTGGTTATCCACGGCTGGTTATCCCTTCTCTTATCGCCCTTCTTTTTCACTGGAATATATTTTTGTTGCGCACTATGAAAGAGCTCCTTAAAAGTCCTCCACTGTTCCTCAATTGTGCCACAGTTTAGTCTGTGTTTCCAGTCTACTTTAGCCAACTCTGCCCTCATCCCACTGTAGTCCCCTTTGTTTAAGCATAGTACACTCGTTTCTGACCAACTTCCTCACCCTCAATCTGTATTACAAATTCAACCATACTGTGATCACTCATTCCGAGAGGATCTTTAACTAGGAGATCGTTTTTTTTTCCTGTCTCATTACACAGGACCAGATCTAAGATAGCTTGCTCCCTTGTAGGTTCTGTAACATACTGTTCTAAGAAACAATCCCGTATGCATTCTATGAATTCCTCCTCCAGGCTACCCCGTGCGATTTGAGTTGACCAATCGATATGTAGGTTAAAATCCCCCATGACTACTGCCGTTCCTTTTTCACATGCCTCCATTATTCCTTTGATTATTGCCCGCCCCACCGTGAAGTTATTATTTGGGGGCCTATGAACTACGCCCACCAGTGACTTTTTCCCCTTACTATCTCTAATCTCCACCCACAATGATTCAACATTTTGTTCATTAGAGCCAATATCGTCTCCCACAACTGCCCTGATATCATCCTTTATTAACAGAGCTACCCCACCTCCTTTCCCTTCTTGTCTATCTTTCCGAATCGTCAGATACCCCTGTATGTTTAATTCCCAGTCTTGGCCATCCTGCAACCATGTTTCTGTAATGGCCACCAAATCATACCCATTTGTAATGATTTGTGCCGTCAACTCATTTAGGTAGTGTTTTAATCCTAGTTTTTAAACCATGATTTTTAGTTTTGACCCTTCCTGCAGCCCCTTTATATTCAGTGGCCCTTTTTGCCTTTTGCCTTGGGTTTCTCTGCCCTCCACTTTTACTCATCTCCTTTCTGTCCTTTGCTTTTGTCTCCTTTTTGTTTCCCTCTGTCTCCCTGCATTGGTTCCCATCTCCCTGCCATATTAGTTTAACTCCTCCCCAACAGCACTAGCAAACACTCCCCCTTGGACATTGGTTCCGGTCCTGCCCAGGTGCTGGTCCCACCTCCCCCAGAACCTGTTCCAATGCCCCAGGAATTTGAATCCCACCCAACCATTGCCCCTTAAACTGTCCCTCACCCAACCACTGCCCCTTAAACTGCCCCTCACCCAACCATTGCCTCTTAAACTGTCCCTCACCCAACCATTGCCCCTTAAACTGCCCCTCACCCAACCGGTCCCCCTTTAAACTGTCCCTCACCCAACCATTGCCCCTTAAACTGTCCCTCACCCAACCGTTCCCCCTTAAACTGTCCCTCACCCAACCATTGCCCCTTAAACTGTCCCTCACCCAACCATTGCCCCTTAAACTGCCCCTCACCCAACTGGTCCCCCTTTAAACTGTCCCTCACCCAACCATTGCCCCTTAAACTGTCCCTCACCCAACCGTTCCCCCTTAAACTGTCCCTCACCCAACCATTGCCCCTTAAACTGTCCCTCACCCAACCATTGCCCCTTAAACTGTCCCTCACCAAACCATCCCCCCCCTCGCCCCACTAATGAATGAGCTGCCGAACAGCACCAGATGAAACTGAATGTATTGATCAGTGAGCCCTGTTCCTGTGTGACGATGGTTTATCTGGATAACTTAGCTCTGCTCCTACCTGTGTGATGGCTGCCGCGCGGTGTGCACGGTTTGAGATGGCAGCTCCAGCAGCGTGAGGACAGCCCCCTTCTGCCCGGGATCTGCTGGATGGGACACAGGCGCTGGGAGAGAGTGGGTCACCGTGTGCCCAGGAAGATCTGGGCAGTCCTGGGGTCGCAGAGAGTATACCTCATCCAGATGCACAGATGTCAGCTTAAGTACCGAGAGGCTGCTGAGGAGTGACTGGGAGAATGAAGCTGGGCCCAGCTTCTGAGAAAGGATTAACTTCACGATGTCCGCCGAGAGCCTGACCGCGGGTGCCAGTGAGCGCTTGTGAACCGTGTCCCAGGACAGCACGGTCAGGCAGTAGCGCAAGAGCTGCAGGGTCCTGTAGGTCCCTGGGCTCCTTCTCAGGGCTTTCTTCACCATTTTATTCTTCGTGTTTGTGACCGAGCTTGGGAGAGTGGCTGGGGCTAATGGAAGCAGGCGGGCAAACTGTAGGAAGGCCCGAACCGTGTACTGAAGCAGCAGCTCCCTGCCCTCCAGCCCCTTCACGGAAACCCCCAGGCTCCAGGCTGTCAACAGGCCGTTCTGGATCCGTCTAAGTTTGGCCTCGAGATGGTCTGCTTGTGCCCCCTGCTTGGCGCGCAGGGTATCGAACATGGAGGCAAACTCCAGGCGGCCCTGCTCCATGGTGCTGGGATCGGAGTTCTGCGACCTGGGCCAGTCGGTAGGGCATGGGGCAGCGTCATCAGATTCGTCACCTTCATCAGCCTGCAAAATCAAAGCACAAAAAACTACAGTGAGGACAGACAGACAGCTCCGGCAGGGCGTGGGAGGGAAAGGGCGGCTGCAGGATTTCAGTAGAAATCCTTCATTAGCCCCATTGCAGGACCTCGCATATAGAGGCTGAATTCCAAGTCATAGTCAACATCTTCACTGAGGCGTGCGAAAGCATGGGCCTTACACTAAACATCTGTAAGACAAAGGTCCACCACCAGCCTGTGCTTACCGCACAGCACTGCCCCCCAGTCATCAAGATCCACGGTGCTGCCCTGGACAATGTGGATCACTTCCCATACCTCGGGAGCCTCTTATCAACAAGGGCAGACATTGACGACGAGATTCAACACCGCCTCCAGTGCACCAGTGCAGCCTTCGGCCACCTGAGGAAAAGAGTGTTCAAATACCAGGCCCTCAAATCTGCCACCAAGCTCATGGTCTACAGGGCTGTAGTAATACCCGCCCTCCTGTATGGTTCAGAGACTTGGACCATGTACAGTAGACACCTCAAGTCGCTGGAGAAATATCACCAACGATGTCTCTGCAAGATCCTACAAATCTCCTGGGAGGACAGACACACCAATGTTAGCGTCCTCGACCAGGCCAACATCCCCAGCATTGAAGCAGTGACCACACTCGATCAGCTCTGCTGGGCAGGCCACATTTTTCGCATGCCAGACATGAGACTCCCAAAGCAAGAGTTCTCCTCGGAACTCCTTCACGGCAAACAAGCCAAAGGTGGGCAGATGAAACGTTTCAAGGACACCCTCAAAGCCTCCTTGATAAAGTGCAACATCCCCACTGACACCTGGAATTCATCATCATAGGCAGTCCCTCGGAATCGAGGAAGATTTGCTTCCACTGTTAACATGAGTCCTTAGGTAGCTGTACAGTCCAATACAAGAACCACACTCCCTGTCACAGGTGGGGCAGACAGTCGTTGAGGGAAGGGGAGGGTGGGACTGGTTTGCCGCACGCTCCTTCCGCTGCCTGCGCTTGATTTCTGCATGCTCTCGGCGATGAGACTCGAGGTGCTCAGCGCCCTCCCGGATGCACTTCCTCCACTTAGGGCGGTCTTGGGCCAGGGACTCCCAGGTGTCGGTGGGGATGTTGCACTTTATCAGGGAGGCTTTGAGGGTGTTCTTGTAACGTTTCCTCTGCCCACCTTTGGCTCATTTGCCGTGAGGGAATTCCGAGTAGAGCGCTTGCTTTGGGAGTCTCGTGTCAGGCATGCGAACAACGTGGCCTGCCCAGCAAAGCTGGTCGATTGTGGTCAGTGCTTCAATGCTGGGGATGTTGGCCTTCATTAGAAACCCTTCATTAGCCCCACTGCAGGATCTCAGCACATCGTCTAGGCTGACACTCCAGTGCAGTGCCTGATTAGAGCTGTCATGCTTTGGGCAAGATATAAAAGAAAGATCCTACCTGCCCGTTGCTGTGGATACCAACGATCCCACGGCACTACTGGAAGGGCAGGGAGTTCTCCCGTGGCCGGACCAGCATTCCTCTCTCAGCCAACACCATCAAAAACAGATCAACTACTCACGCATCTAATGGCCACGCACAAACATGTCTGCCTCATTTGCCTCCAACACTCACAGCACTTTACGCAACATAAGAAATAGGAGCAGGCCATTTGACCCCTCGAGCCTGCTCCGCCATTTAATATGATCATGGCTGATCTGATCATGGACTCAGGTCCATTTCCCTGCCTGCTCCCCATAACCCCTTAATCCCTTATCGTTCAAAAATCTTTCTATCTCCACCTTAAATATATTCAATGACCCAGCCTCCACAGCTCTCTGGGGCAGAGAAATCCACAAATTTACAACCATCTGAGAAGAAATTCCTCCTCATCTATTTACAATCTATATTAACGGCTTGGAGGAAGGGACTGAGTGTAACGCAACCAAGTTTGTGGACGATACAAAGATGGGATGAAAAGCAATGTGTGAGGAGGACACACACAATCTGCAAAAGGATATAGACAGGCTAAGTGAGTGGGCAAAAATTTGGTAGATGGAGTACAATGTTGGAAAGTGTGAGGTCATGCACTTTGGCAGAAAAATATCAAAGAGCAAGTTATTATTTAAATGGAGAAAGATTGCAAAGTGCTGCAGTACAGCGGGACCTGGGGGTACTTGTGCATGAAACACAAAAGGATAGTATGCAGGTACAGCAAGTGATCAGGAAGGCCAATGATATCTTGGCCTTTATTGCAAAGGGGATGGAGTATAAAAGTAGGGAAGTCTAGCTACAGTAATACAGGGTATTGGTGAGGCCACACCTGGAATACTGCATGCAGTTTTGGTTTCCATATTTACGAAAGGATATACTTGCTTTGGAGACTGTTCAGAGAAGGTTCACTAGGTTGATTCCGGAGATGAGGGGGTTGACTTATGAGGAAAGGTTGAGGAGGTTGGGCCTCTACTCATTGGAATTCAGAAGAATGACAGGTGATCTTATCGAAACGTATAAAATTATGAGGGGGCTTGACAAGGTGGATGCAGAGAGGATGTTTCCACTGATCGGGGAGACTAGAACTAGGGCGCATAATCTTAGAATAAGGGGCCGCCCATTTAAAACTGAGATGAGGAGAAATTTCTTCTCTCAGAGGATTGTAAATCTGTGAAATTCGCTGCCTCAGCGAGCTGTGGAAGCTGGGACATTGAATAAAGTAAAGACAGAGATAGACAGCTTCTTAAACAATAAGGGAATAAGGGGTTATGGGGAGGGAAGTGGAGCTGAGTCCATGATCGGATCAGCCATGATCGTATTAAATGGCGGAGCAGGCTCGAGGGGCCGTATGGCCGACTCCTGCTCCTATTTCTTATGGTCTTATTTCAGTTCTAGTGTCACCGGGGGGGGGGGAGCACCATTCAGTGTCACTGGGGGGGTGGGGGGGGGGGGCACCATTCAGTGTCACTGGGGGGGGGGCCCATTCAGTGTCAAGGTGGGGGGGGGGGGGGGGGGCGAGGGAGCGGCGAGGTCCGGGCGAGGCAGCGATGAGAGTTCGGGGCCCAGAAGAGCCGAGGGCCCAGGGGCAGCACGGGCCAGCCCACACTGCGATGTGTGAGCGCACTAGGCCCGTGCAGCGGAGCAGGTCTCCAGTCGCCCTGGTTAACCCTTGCCACTGGACCAAGACCGAGCTCTGTCAAACCCGTGTGGTGGCTGGTGTGCAACGGTCACCACACGTTAAAAACATCCACGCACAGGCAGCTTCCACCCTTCAGGATGTAGTTCGGGATCTGGAATATTAGGTCCTTCATTGAAACACCTGTGAACTCATCCCTTTTTGGTGTGGAAGCAAGTCATCCTCACTTCGATGAGGATGACCATTTGCTGGAAGCTCCCAAGAACAGTACTCGGTGAAACGACCAGATGAGGGGCGAGATTTTCCACCCTGCCCCTGCCGATGTTTGGGCGGATGTGGATCCGGTGATGGTTGAGACCCACTGGTGGATGCACTCTGCCCATATTTGGGTGGGCAGATGAACATAAGAAATAGGAGCAGGAGTAAGCCATACAGCCCCTCGAGCCTGCTCCGCCATTTAATACGATCATGGCTGATCCGATCATGGACCCAGCTCCACTTCCCTGCCCGCCCCCCATAACCCCTTATTCGCTTATTGGTTAAGAAACTGTCTATCTCTGTCTTAAATCAATTCAATGACCCAGCTTCCACAGCTCTCTGAGGCAGCGAATTCCACAGATTCACTGAGAGAAGAAATTTCTCCTCATCTCAGTTTTAAATGGGCGGCCCTTTATTCTAAGATTATGTCCCCTAGTTCTAGTCTCCCCTATCAGAGGAAACATCCTCTCTGCATCCACCTTGTCAAGCCCCCTCATAATCTTATACGTTTCGATAAGATCACCTCTCAATCTTCTGAATTCCAATGAGTAGAGGCCTAACCTACTCAACCTTTCCTCATAAGTCAACCCGCTCATCTCCAGAATCAACCTAGTGAACCTTCTCTGAACTGCCTCCAAAGCAAGTATAACCCTTCGTAAATATGGAAACCAAAATTGCACGCAGCATTCCAGGTGTGGCCTCACCAATACCCTGTATAACTGTAGCAAGTTCCCTGCTTTTATACCCCCTTTGCAATAAAGGACAAGTTTCCATTGGCCTTCCTGATCACTTGCTGTACCTGCATACTAACTTTTTGTGTTTCCTGTACAAGTACCCCCAGGTCCCGCTGTACTGCAACACTTTGCAATCTTTCTCCATTTAAATAATAACTTGCTCTTTGATTTTTTTCTGCCAAAGTTCATGATCTCACCCTTTCCAACATTATACGCCATCTGCCAAATATTTGCCCACTCACTTAGCCTGTCTATGTCCTTTTGCAGATTTTTTGTGTCCTCCTCACACATTGCTTTTCCTCCCATCTTTGTATCGTCAGCAAACTTGGCTACGTTACACTCGGTCCCTTCATCCAAGTCATTAATATAGATTGTAAATAGTTGGGGTCCCAGCACCGACCCCTGTGGCACCCCACTAGTTACTGGTTGCCAACCTGAGAATGAACCATTTATCCCGACTCTCTGTTTTCTGTTAGTTAGCCAATCCTCTATCCATGCTAATATATTACCCCCAACCCCGTGAACTTTGATCTTGTGCAGTAACCTTTTATGTGGCACCTTGTCAAATGCCTTCTGAAAGTCCAAATACACACCATCTACTGGTTCCCCCTTATTCACCCTGTTCGTTACATCCTCAAAGAATTCCAGCAAATTTGTCAAACACGATTTCCCCTTCATAAATCCATGCTGACTCTGCCTGACCGAATTATGTTTTTCCAACTGCTTCTTTAATAATGGACTCCAACATTTTCCCAACCACAGATGTTAGGCTAACTGGTCTGTAGTTTTCTCCTTTTTGTCTGCCTCCTTTTTTAAATAGGGGCGTTACATTTGCAGTTTTCCAATCTGCTGGGACTTCCCAGAATCCAGGGAATGTTGGTAAATGACAACCTGTGACTCCAGTACAACACCAACAGCTAATACTGCTTCTCAATACCAGAATGTCCTTGGGGGTTACTCCCACCTCCTGTCTGAGGGAGGATGAGTGGGCAAGGCATCAACTCCTCCCACAATAACCCACACAAACTGCCGCATGAAGAGGTGATGAGCTGTGTTAGCACAGAGACCAACACTTGCCGCTGGACAGCAGAGTTGTGCTGTCATGAGCTGTACCTGGCTGCCTGCTGGTGTCTCGTCCTGTAAGAATGGAGGGGATGTCCACGTCCCAGGCTCCTGCGGTCCCCATCCCTGCAAGACACTTCTTCTCAGGGTAGACATGGGCTGTAAACAGCACTTCAGATCTTTGTGCTGGAAACAGAACAGACAGGCCACAGAGAGTCAGCATGGATTACGAACTTACGAGCAATGATGGACAGGTAAAGACCCTCTGGTCCATCGAGCCTGTCCCACACAATGGTGATACCTTGTGTATCACAACATAGACACTCTCCACCCCACCCCAAATCGTGGCATCTCCTGGGAGAGGCAAAAAAAGATTTTTAAAACCCAGGCCAATTTGGGAGGGGTGGGGGGGGGGGGCGGAAGGGGGAAAAAAAAATCAGGGAAATTCCTCTCCGACCCATCGAGGTGATGGAAACTAGTCCAGATCATCACTCTGACCTGAATTCCCTGCAGTCCCTACCTTGTGTAAGAGGTGGTCTCCGCACAAGCCAGAAACAGGTCCATCTCTCGCTCGAAGGATATCAGCGAGTCTGCACCCACCGCACGAGATGGCAGCCTGTCCCAGAGGCCCACTGTTCTCTGCGGAAAGGCCTACCTCCTGACGTTTAACCTCAATCTGGCCTGCTATAACTTCAATCTGTGACCCCTGGTTCTCCCTAGTGAAGGCAGGTCCTGTCTGACTAATACACTTACATTTTTTCAGCTGGTCACTAGTGTGGTGGACAGGGACGAGTCTATGGATGTTTTCTGTATGGATTTCCTGATTTGTAAAAATCACATGTACAGAATTGAAGGCAATAGTATGGTATGGGTTGGTAATTGGTTTGGGCGGTGGGAGACAGAGGGTTGGGGTAAAGGGTTTGTTCTTTGGTTGGCAGGATGTGACAAGTGATGTTCCCCAGGAACTGGGGCCTCAGCTTTTCACCATATTTATGAATTACATGGATGAAGAGAGAGAGAGTTGTATATCCAAGTTTGCAGATGGCACTGTTAAGAGGCACAGTAAGATGGGTTGATGGGAGAAGGAAGTTACAAAGGGACAGAGACAGACAGCGAGTGTACAAAACTATGGGCCCCGAGGGGCAACCATTAATATTAGCCAACGTGGGGGCCAGGAAGGGAGGTTGGGTGGTCAGAGGTTTAATGGGAATAGGGTCGAGGGGGCAGGAGGTGGATCACATAGACATGATGAGCTTGGAGAGGGGATGAGGGGAGATAGAAGAGAAACTCGAGAAAGATGCGAATTCAAGGCTCGGGCAGGAAGTTTGGTCCAGTAGTCTCGGGGAAGGGAGGGAAGCGGCCAAGGCAGCTGAATGGATGGTCTTACTCTCAGTGGCAAATAGGTCCATGAGCTTCTTGGGTTTGCTGTTGGAGTGGAGTGAGGTGGGAGCGGGGTTTAAAAGACAGTTCGCAGTAGAGGAGAGAAGCATTTACATTCCAGGGTGATGCTTGAATAGTGAGCAATTTTGGTACAGCAGAGCACAGTGCAATAATGCTCGATCTGGCGAAGAATGGTTAAACCAGTTGTCCGCCATAAACGCTCAATTCTGCGTGCTTTGGATGTAAGGTAGCAGAGATGGTGATCATAGCAGGGTGAAAGAGAGGAATGGTTTCAATGGGGGCAACATAAGAACGTAAGAAATAGCCCCTCAAGCCTGCTCCGCCATTTAATACGATCATGACTGATCTGATCATGGATTCAGGTCCACTTCCCTGCCCGCTCCCCATAACCCTTTATTCCCTTATCGGTTAAGAAACTGTCTATCTCTGTCTTAAATATATTCAATGTCCCGGCTTCCACAGCTCTCAGAGGAGCTAATTCCACTCCAACAAGGGCATCAAAGGTGGAGGTGAGGGTGTGATTGAGGAGATCGGGATTGCAGAAATGTCGTGGTGAATGGAAGGCCAAAGGCAGGGCAGATGGGAATTTGAAATTGCCATAGTAACTGATTTGGGGGAGGGAAGAGGAGAGAGTGTTTTCCCAAGGCAGACACAGAAATAAGTCGGATTGGGAGAGGAAGGGGGTGTGAGTGGAGAGGGATACAAAGAAGGGATACCCCTGTTCCTATGTTTCTACCTCAGTGTTAAAGGAGACACACTGCTGTACACACTCACTATAAGGAGATACACTGCTGTACACACTCACTATAAGGAGATACACTGCTGTACACACTCACTATAAGGAGATACACTGCTGTACACACTCACTATAAGGAGATACACTGCTGTACACACTCACTATAAGGAGATACACTGCTGTACACACTCACTATAAGGAGATACACTGCTGTACACACTCACTATAAGGAGATACACTGCTGTACACACTCACTATAAGGAGATACACTGCTGTACACACTCACTATAAGGAGATACACTGCTGTACACACTCACTATAAGGAGACACTGCTGTACACACTCACTATAAGGAGACACTGCTGTACACACTCACTATAAGGAGACACACTGCTGTACACACTCACTATAAAGAGACACTGCTGTACACACTCACTATAAGGAGATACACTGCTGTACACACTCACTATAAGGAGACACACTGCTGTACACATTCACTATAAGAAGAAACTGATGTACACATTCACTATAAGGAGAAACTGCTGTACACACTCACTATAAGGAGACACACTGCTGTACACACTCACTATAAGGAGAAACTGCTGTACACACTCACTATAAGGAGACACACTGCTGTACACACTCACTATAAGGAGACACACTGCTGTACACACTCACTATAAGGAGAAACTGCTGTACACACTCACTATAAGGAGAAACTGCTGTACACACTCACTATAAGGAGATACACTACTGTACACACTCACTATAAGGAGACACTGCTGTACACACTCACTATAAGGAGACACTGCTGTACACACTCACTATAAGGAGACACACTGCTGTACACACTCACTATAAGGAGACACTGCTGTACACACTCACTATAAGGAGATACACTACTGTACACACTCACTATAAGGAGACACACTGCTGTACACACTCACTATAAGGAGATACACTACTGTACACACTCACTATAAGGAGACACACTGCTGTACACACTCACTATAAGGAGACACACTGCTGTACACACTCACTATAAGGAGACACACTGCTGTACACACTCACTATAAGGAGACACTGCTGTACACACTCACTATAAGGAGACACACTGCTGTACACACTCACTATAAGGAGACACTGCTGTACACACTCACTATAAGGAGATACACTACTGTACACACTCACTATAAGGAGACACACTGCTGTACACACTCACTATAAGGAGATACACTACTGTACACACTCACTATAAGGAGACACACTGCTGTACACACTCACTATAAGGAGACACACTGCTGTACACACTCACTATAAGGAGACACACTGCTGTACACACTCACTATAAAAGGCACACACTGCTGTACACACTCACTATCTCAGTAATAAAGTTCTCTGACTAGTTCTGTACCTCAGAGCTCATCAGTGTGTACCGTACATCATCCAGACCCTGGGTCACCTCCAGCAGCAGGCGCTTCAGAACGGACGAAGCAGAAACATTCTCTGCAAAACGCAGCACCGTAAACATGTAACCGTCAGATACGATGAGATAGGGTAAGCGGGGGTGTGCGGCCAATGAGAACTGCTGTTTCATGGGGTCATTTTCAGAGGTAGATGAGGCAGCAGACCCTGTAGGATCACCCATCAAAAGCAGGGACTGAGATTGTCTGAAAAACAGTACAACATTAAATAAAACACGTACATTGTGCACTCCCAGGGCAGGTACAGCACGAGGTTAGATACAGAGTAAAGCTCCCTCTACACTGTCCCATCAAACACTCCCAGGGCAGGTACAGGGGGTTAGATACAGAGTGAGGCTCCCTCTACACTGTCCCATCAAACACTCCCAGGGCAGGTACAGCACGAGGTTAGATACAGAGTAAAGCTCCCTCTACACTGTCCCATCAAACACTCTCAGGGCAGGTACAGCACGAGGTTAGACACAGAGTAAAGCTCCCTCTACACTGTCCCATCAAACACTCCCAGGGCAGGTACAGCACGGGTTAGATACAGAGTAAAGCTCCCTCTACACTGTCCCATCAAACACTCTCAGGGCAGGTACAGCACGAGGTTAGATACAGAGTGAAGCTCCCTCTACACTGTCCCATCAAACACTCCCAGGGCAGGTACAGGGGGTTAGATACAGAGTGAGGCTCCCTCTACACTGTCCCATCAAACACTCCCAGGGCAGGTACAGCACGGGTTAGATACAGAGTAAAGCTCCCTCTACACTGTCCCATCAAACACTCTCAGGGCAGGTACAGCACGAGGTTAGATACAGAGTAAAGCTCCCTCTACACTGTCCCATCAAACACTCTCAGGGCAGGTACAGCACGAGGTTAGATACAGAGTAAAGCTCCCTCTACACTGTCCCATCAAACACTCCCAGGGCAGGTACAGGGGGTTAGATACAGAGTGAGGCTCCCTCTACACTGTCCCATCAAACACTCCCAGGGCAGGTACAGCACGGGTTAGATACAGAGTAAAGCTCCCTCTACACTGTCCCATCAAACACTCTCAGGGCAGGTACAGCACGAGGTTAGATACAGAGTAAAGCTCCCTCTACACTGTCCCATCAAACACTCTCAGGGCAGGTACAGCACGAGGTTAGATACAGAGTAAAGCTCCCTCTACACTGTCCCATCAAACACTCTCAGGGCAGGTACAGCACGAGGTTAGATACAGAGTAAAGCTCCCTCTACACTGTCCCATCAAACACTCCCAGGGCAGGTACAGCACGGGGTTAGATACAGAGTAAAGCTCCCTCTACACTGTCCCATCAAACACTCCCAGGGCAGGTACAGGGGGTTAGATACAGAGTAAAGTTCCCTCTACACTGTCCCATCAAACACTCCCAGGGCAGGTACAGCACGGGTTAGATACAGAGTAAAGCTCCCTCTACACTGTCCCATCAAACACTCTCAGGGCAGGTACAGCACGAGGTTAGATACAGAGTAAAGCTCCCTCTACACTGTCCCATCAAACACTCTCAGGGCAGGTACAGCACGAGGTTAGATACAGAGTAAAGCTCCCTCTACACTGTCCCATCAAACACTCTCAGGGCAGATACAGGGGGTTAGATAGAGAGTAAAGCTCCCTCTACACTGTCCCATCAAACACTCTCAGGGCAGGTACAGCACGAGGTTAGATACAGAGTAAAGCTCCCTCTACACTGTCCCATCAAACACTCTCAGGGCAGGTACAGCACGAGGTTAGATACAGAGTAAAGCTCCCTCTACACTGTCCCATCAAACACTCCCAGGACGGGAAAGAAAGAAAAAAAGAACTTGAATTGATAAAGTGCCTTTCATGTCCTCAGGATGTCCCAAACCATTTTGCAGCCAGTGAAGTGTAGTTTCTGTTGTAATGTAGGAATCGTGACAGCCAACTTGTGCACTGCAATGTCCCACAATCAAACATGAGATAATGCCCAGATCATCTGTTTGTTGTTTTTTTTTTGTGATGTTGGTTGAGGATTGAGGGATGAGTATCGACCAGTGCCCTTGGATCTTTACATACACTTGAGGGGGCAGACAGGGCATCAGTTTATCATCTCATCCGTGATATGTCACCTCAGTCAGACCCTCAGTACTGCCCCTCTAACAATGCAGCGCTCCCTCAGTACTGCACCTCTGACAGTGCAGCGCTCCCTCAGTACTGCTCCTCCGACAGTGCGGTGCTCCCTCAGTACTGCCCCTCTGACAGTGCAGCGCTCCCTCAGTACTGCCCCTCTGACAGTGCGGCCCTCCCTCAGTACTGCCCATCCGACAGTGCGGCACTCCCTCAGTACTGCCCCTCCGACAGTGCAGCGCTCCCTCAGTACTGCCCCTCTGACAGTGCGGCCCTCCCTCAGTACTGCCCCTCTGACAGTGCAGCGCTCCCTCAGTACTGCCCCTCTGACAGTGCGGCCCTCCCTCAGTACTGCCCATCCGACAGTGCGGCACTCCCTCAGTACTGCCCCTCCGACAGTGCAGCGCTCCCTCAGTACTGCCCCTCCGACAGTGCGGCACTCCCTCAGTACTGCCCCTCCGACAGTGCGGCACTCCCTCAGTACTGCCCCTCCGACAGTGCGGCACTCCCTCAGTACTGCCCCTCCGACAGTGCGGCACTCCCTCAGTACTGCCCCTCCGACAGTGCGGCACTCCCTCAGTACTGCCCCTCCGACAGTGCAGCGCTCCCTCAGTACTGCACTGGGAGTATCAGCCTAGATTTTGTGTTCAAGACTCTGGAGTCTCTTCGAATCCACAACCTTCTGACTCAGAGGCGAGACTGCTACCCACTGAGCCACGGTTAACACTGGTCAGATACAGAGTAAAGCCTCATTAGAAATCCCCCATTGCATTTCACGTGCAGGCTGCCTGTCACCGATCCCGGTTAAAGAGGTTAGTTGTACTGTGGGGACCCGATGGAGAGGCGCCTGGAGGCGTACCTGTAGGTTATTAGTGGATGGAGTGGGATGAACTCTGCTGGACCAAACTCCACGGAGCAGCCAAATGTGGTGATGGTGACCATCTCCCCGAGGCGGGACAGTAGCAGCAGGGCCCCGCGCTTCAGCATGCAGGCCAGGAAGAGGCCATCATGTGTCCAGCTCACCTCACCCACCCAGTACGACCTGAGGAAGTAAAGAGCACACAACTCGTTACCAACATTGCATCAGTGTGAGGTCGGGGGGGGCGGGGCGACCTCCGGGCCGGGTCACCTCCCGGCCGGGGGTGGGGGGAGGGGGGCAGGGCCACCTCCCGGTCAGGGGGCATGGCGACCCCCGGTATAGTTTTGCTCTTCCCCACGAGTGGAAACATTCTCTCTGTATTCTCTCTATCAAAACCTTTCATAATTTTAAAGACCTCTATTAGCATAACTTCCTTACTTTTCAATTCTATCCCTCTAGAAATAAACCCTAGTGTTTGGTTTGTTTTTTTATGAACTTGCTAACCTGTGTCGCAACTTTTAGTGATGTGTGTATCCGAGATCCCTTTGTTCCTCTCCCCCACCCAGACTCCCACCCTCCAAGTAATACGTGACCTCTTTATTCTTCCTAACAAAATGTTACACCTCACATTTATCTGTGTTGAAGTTCACTGCCAATTAAACGCCCATTCTGCAAGTTTATTAATGTCCTCCTGTAATTTGTTGTAGTCCTCCTCAGTACTGACTATTCCCCCTCCCCCCAACACCACCCCCGCCTCCCAATTTGGTGTTATCCGCAAATTTAGAAATTGTGTTTTTGATTCCAAAGTCTGAATCGTTAATATAAATTGTGAACAACAGTAGTCCCCAGCACTGATCCTTGTGGGACACCATTATCCTCCTTCTGCCACTGTGAATACCTTTACCCCCACTCTCTGCCAGCTAGCTATCCATTCTGCTACTTGTCCCCTGGCTCCGCATTCTCTGACCGTATTCATTAATTTATTATGTGGTACCATATCGAAGGTCTTTTGAAAATCTAGATAAATTACATCTACCGCATTACCCTTGTCTACTCTCTCTGTTACATCTTCAAAAAATTCAATGAGGTTGGTCAAGCAAGACTTTCCCTTTTGGAATCCATCTGACCCCATACCACTGAACCCCGTTACACGGTCACCTACCTGATAAACCGGACTGGCACAGGGCGGCCATTACTGCCACAGCCTTGCAGGCTGCTCGACACTGTCACACCAGTCAGCGGGTTCACAAACAGCACCTGAGTGGCCTGCAACGAAAAAAGAAACAAAACAGGCAGTGAATGAGCAACCACCCAGCAGGACACAGGACACACACGCGCGCGCGCGCACACAGGCAGGCACACGCGCACACAAGATAAATATAGATTGAGGATGGGTCTCCAAACTGCCAACCCAACAGCACTGTCACCGAGACCCTCCCAATTTATCTCATTCCGAGGGAAACAGCAGAGAGAAGAAAGATTTTCCCCTGAACCTCTATCCTGAAGGATAGAGGCCTTTCAGCAGTGGGGAGGTGGGGAGTTTAACCAATGCACTCGTGTGTGTGTGTGTGTGTGTGTGTGTGTGTGTGTGTGTGTGAGTGTGAGTGAGTGTGAGTGTGTGAGAGAGAGTGAGTGAGTGAGGTGAGGACAGGATCTTACTCAGCTGTAGTGCCCCCTCCGCAGTCCAACAATCAGTTGGAGATGTGAAGAGCGGAACGGTGCCTGTGGAACAAGTATTGGTGTGTAGCTGGATGGTCTGTGGAACAAGTATCGGTGTGTAGCTGGATGGTCTGTGGAACAAGTATCGGTGTGTAGCTGGATGGTCTGTGGAACAAGTATCGGTGTGTAGCTGGATGGTCTGTGGAACAAGTATCAGTGTGTAGCTGGATGGTCTGTGGAACAAGTATCGGTGTGTAGCTGGATGGTCTGTGGAACAAGTATCGGTGTGTAGCTGGATGGTCTGTGGAACAAGTATCGGTGTGTAGAACAAGTATCGGTGTGTAGCTGGATGGTCTGTGAAACAAGTATCAGTGTGTAGCTGGATGGTCTGTGGAACAAGTATCGGTGTGTAGCTGGATGGTCTGTGGAACAAGTATCAGTGTGTAGCTGGATGATCTGTGGAACAAGTATCGGTGTGTAGCTGGATGATCTGTGAAACAAGTATCGGTGTGTAGAACAAGTATCGGTGTGTAGCTGGATGGTCTGTGGAACAAGTATCAGTGTGTAGCTGGATGATCTGTGGAACAAGTATCGGTGTGTAGCTGGATGATCTGTGAAACAAGTATCGGTGTGTAGAACAAGTATCGGTGTGTAGCTGGATGGTCTGTGAAACAAGTATCGGTATGTAGCTGGATGATCTGTGGAACAAGTATCAGTGTGTAGCTGGATGATGTGTGGAACAAGTATCGGTGTGTAGCTGGATGGTCTGTGAAACAAGTATCGGTGTGTAGCTGGATGATCTGTGGAACAAGTATCAGTGTGTAGCTGGATGATCTGTGGAACAAGTATCGGTGTGTAGCTGGATGGTCTGTGAAACAAGTATCGGTGTGTAGAACAAGTATCGGTGTGTAGCTGGATGGTCTGTGAAACAAGTATCGGTGTGTAGAACAAGTATCGGTGTGTAGCTGGATGATCTGTGAAACAAGTATCAGTGTGTAGCTGGATGGTCTGTGGAACAAGTATCGGTGTGTAGCTGGATGATCTGTGAAACAAGTATCGGTGTGTAGAACAAGTATCGGTGTGTAGCTGGATGGTCTGTGGAACAAGTATCGGTGTGTAGCTGGATGATCTGTGAAACAAGTATCGGTGTGTAGCTGGATGGTCTGTGGAACAAGTATCAGTGTGTAGCTGGATGATGTGTGGAACAAGTATCGGTGTGTAGCTGGATGATCTGTGAAACAAGTATCAGTGTGTAGAACAAGTATCGGTGTGTAGCTGGATGGTCTGTGGAACAAGTATCGGTATGTAGCTGGATGATCTGTGAAACAAGTATCGGTGTGTAGCTGGATGATCTGTGAAACAAGTATCGGTGTGTAGCTGGATGATCTGTGAAACAAGTATCGGTGTGTAGCTGGATGATCTGTGAAACAAGTATCGGTGTGTAGAACAAGTATCGGTGTGTAGCTGGATGATCTGTGAAACAAGTATCAGTGTGTAGCTGGATGATGTGTGGAACAAGTATCGGTGTGTAGCTGGATGATCTGTGGAACAAGTATCAGTGTGTAGCTGGATGATGTGTGGAACAAGTATCAGTGTGTAGCTGGATGATCTGTGAAACAAGTATCGGTGTGTAGCTGGATGATGTGTGGAACAAGTATCGGTGTGTAGCTGGATGATCTGTGAAACAAGTATCGGTGTGTAGCTGGATGATCTGTGAAACAAGTATCGGTGTGTAGAACAAGTATCGGTGTGTAGCTGGATGGTCTGTGGAACAAGTATCGGTGTGTAGCTGGATGGCACCCGGTGTATCCGTCTGCATCTTCAGAAGCAGAGGGGGGGAAAAAGCAAAGCACAATCAGCAAGAAAGGGCTGGTTTGTAATCCGAGCCAACAGGATAACCCAGTACCTTGGGATCATTCTGATTGATGACGACGGCAAGCACCAGTCCATCCCCGGAGAAAGCTGCCAGCAGCGCGCCCCTCGATTTCACTGGATCACAGCCAGGGATCAGACCTCCCAACACATGGGTCTGTGTCACCCACTGTACACTGAACGGATCAGCACTGCAAGGAGAGAGGCAGACGTGAACCTCAGGAACACACGCGTGCTCCGACACACACACGCTCTGACACGCGCGGGCGCGCGCTCCGACACACGCTCGCACATCAACACACACACACACACACTGTGCATACCTGTTGGCTGGACTGGAGAATTTTAGCTATGAGGAAAGATTGGATAGGCTGGGTTTGTTTGCTTTGGAACAGAGGGGGTGAGAGGAGACCTTATTGAGGTGTTTTAAGTCTTCCTCGACTCCGAGGGACTGCCTTAGAAGAAAGGATTGACGTGTATAAAATTATGAGGAGCCTGGATAGAGTGGATAGGAAGGACCTGCTTCCCTCAGCATAATAACATAACAAATAGGAGCAGGAGTAGGCCATACGGCCCCTCGAGCCTGCTCCGCCATTTAACATGATCATGGCTGATCTGATCATGGACTCAGGTCCACTTCCCTGCCCACTCCCCATAACCCCTTATCGGTTAAGAAACTGTCTGTTTCTGACTTAAATTTATTCAATGTCCCAGCTTCCACTGCTCTCTGAGGCAGCGAATTCCACAGATTTACAACCCTGAGAGAAGAAATTTCTCCTCATCTCGGTTTTAAATGGGCAGCCCCTTATTCTAAGATTATGCCCCCTAGTTCTAGTCTTCCCCATCAGAAACATCCTCTCTGCATCCACCTTGTCTTGCCCCCTCATAATCTTAGACGGTTCGATAAGATCACCTCTCATTCTTCTGAATTCCAATGAGTAGAGGCCCAACCTCCTCAACCTTTCCTCATAAATCAACCTCCTCATCAGAGGGGTCAACAACCAGGTGGCATAGATTTAAAGTCATTGGCAGGAAGTTTAGAGGGGATTTGAGAGGAATTTCTTTCACCCAGAGGGTGGTGGGGGTCTGGAACTCACGGCCTGAAAGGGTGGTAGAGGCAGAAACCCTCACCACATTTAAAAAGTACTTGGATGTGCACTTGAAGTGCTGTAACCTACAGGGCTACGGTCCAAGAGCTGGAAAGTGGGATTAGGCTGGATAGCTCTTGGTCGGCCGGCGGGGACACGATGGGCCGAAATGGCCTCATTCCATGCTGTAAATTTCTATGATTCTATGAGCACATACACATGCCCATTAACAGTCACATGCACATACATACTATCACACACAAGCTCACATTAACACACATATCATCATCATAGGTGGTCCCTCGAACGAGGATGACTTGCTTCCAAAAGAGGTCACAGGTGTTTCAATGAAGGACCGGATGTTCCAGTCCTGAACTCCAATTTGGTGAGGGGGGGGGAGTGGAAGACGCCTGTGCGTGGATTTTTTTTAACGTGTGGTGACCATTGCACATCAGCCACCACACGGGCTTGACAGAGCGAGGTCTTGGTCCAGTGGCGAGGATTAACCAGGACGACTGGAGACCAGCTCTGTGGCACGGACCTCGTGTGCACACATATCGCAGTGTGGGCTGGGCCGTGCTGCCCCTGGCCCCTTGGCTCTTCATATAACACACACATACACCCACACTAAGACATGCACACATTAACAGTTATACACTCGCGCACACTTCCACCACGCGCGTGCATTCCTTACTGTGCGACGGGGCAGCCTGCAGTGTGAAACTTCCTACCTGATGCACTGCTCCACCTGCTCGAACCACTTCAATTCCAGTGTGGTCAGCACCAGAGCCTCTCCAGATGTAAAGACAAAGGAACAAAAGCAACAGTCACCCAGAACCTGTGCAGAAACACACAGGCAGCAATGGATCAGTACACCATCATCGAGTGTCAGTGTGGAGTATAACAATTCAGCGAAAACATCGGTGTAATTATGCATGAAACACAAAAGGTTAGTATGCAGGTACAGCAAGTGATCAAGAAGGCCAATGAAACCTTGGCCTTTATTGCAAAGGGGATGGAGTATAAAAGCAGGGAAGTCTTGCTACAGCTATACACGGTATTGGTGAGGCCACACCTAGAACACTGTGTGCAGTTTTGGTTTCCGTATTTACGAAAGGATATACTTGCTTTGGAGGCAGTTCAGAGAAGATTCACTCGTTGATTCTGGAGATGAGGGGGTTGACTTATGAGGAAAGGTTGAGTAGGTTGGGCCTCTACTCATTGGAATTCAGAAGAATGAGAGGTGATGTTATCGAAACATAGAAGATTATGAGGGGGTTTGACAAGGTGGATGCAGAGAGGATGTTTCCACTGATAGGGGAGACTAGAACTAGGGGGCATAATCTTAGAATAAGGAGCCGCCCATTTAAAACTGAGATGAGGAGAAATTCCTTCTCTCAGAGGGTTGTAAATCTGTGGAATTCGCTGCCTCAGAGAGCTGTGGAAGCTGGGACATTGAATATATTGAAGACAGAAATAGACAGTTTCTTAACCGATAAGGGGATAAGGGGTTATGGGGGGCAGGCAGGGAAATGAAGCTGAGTCCATGATCGGATCAGCCATGATCGTATTGAATGGCGGAGCAGGCTCGAGGGGCCGTATGGCCTACTCCTGCTTCTATTTCTTATGTTCTTATGTAAACTTTTGGACATTGCTTGGACACATTTTCTGTTACTCCAGAGAGCAGACAGCACTGACTGGTCCAAACATGCCCCACAGGAATACATATCAGGTGGACAAGGAATCAATGGCAGAATGGTTGATGGACAGGCCTTTTGTCTGGCAATCAGTGAGATATTAAGTAAAGTGGCCGGGTGTTCAGGCCATCGAAAGACAAAGGAAAGCTATTCGACCACAGATACGTTGGAGCTACACATCGAGGTACAGCCCAGTTGACAAAGGGACAGGCCAGATACTGGATTTTCAGTTGCACAGCCTCAGGGGAAAGGACAGTTAGACTTTTGGCGCGAGAAGAAGCATCTTGCAAGTATAAGAGACGGCAGTTTGCAGCCATCTCTCTCTCTCTCCCCTCTTCTATGCCTGCTTGCTTCGTTCAACACACAAGGACTGAGCACTCTGCCTGGGACAGAGAGAAGAAACACCAGAGAGCCTTGCTACTTCGACTGGGAAGCTGACCTTGAGACTGGACTTGAAGACTCAGAAGATACGCCTCAGCGGGAGAAGCAGCGAGTAAGCCAGAGGGGTAATTGGTGAGCATTTATCCCAGCCCACGCATCTTTAAGACCACTGCATATTGTGAAAGGGTGTTGTGTGTCCCAACCAAGCCTTAGTGGGGAGGTTTTTTGCAAGGATCATAAGCGTACGCACAGGTCCGGTGGTACTTTTGAATCCGAACTTTTGAATGTTTTAGATGTGGGTACTTCACGTTAGGGACCTATTTAGACAGGCCAGACTGTGTTGTACTGTGTTTGTTTGGCTTACACTATCAGGGTGTGTTTTTACTCGGTGCAGGTGTGTGCTTTAACTTGAATAAAAGCACTGTGACGGTTGAGACTGAAAGACCTGTCTATGACTGTATATTACTGTTCACCACTATAATTCTAGTGTCTAGAACTGTTGTAAGAGGGGTGATTCGAAACCACCAAGGGTAAAACCACGTACAGATGCCACAACATCTTGCACTTTAACCATGGCCTCCAGCCCCACCAAGGTCCTTGCAATGGAGATACGACACATTGCAAGGAAACGTTACAGGGACACCTTCATAAAATGCAACATCCCCACTGACACCTGTGGGTCCCTGGCCAAAGACCGCCCTAAGTCGAGGAAATGCATCCGGGAAGGTGCTGACCACCGAGTCTCATCGCCGAGAGCATGCAGACATGAAGCGCAGGCAGTGGAAGGAGCGTGCGGCAAACAAGTCCCACCCATCCCTTCCCTCAACGACTATCTGTCCCACCTGTGGCAAAGTCTGCGGTTCTCGTATTGGACTGTTCAGTCACGTAAGGATTCATTTTTAGAGTGGAAGCACGTCTTCCTCGATTCCGAGGGACTGCCTATGATGATGCTCCTGAAGTGCTGAGGGACTTGGTAAGGTGCTATACAAACACTGTAAGGTTACTAATCTTCAGAAAAATTGTCAACTCCGCGTGCAAATTAGTAGCCATTCAACCTCATCACCAACAGTTAAACGGATCGATAAGCGAATTTTGTCCCAGCGGGAAACATATTCAAAACCTGGATATAAATATACGGACACGGACCCACAAGCAGGAGAAGCAACAGCAAGCAGAGAACACAGGAAGAAACAGCAGAAGCAGGAGGAAGAGACAAAAAGGACACGAAAGGAACAGGCACTGCAGAGAATGGAGAGAAGAATAGCTACAGCCACGGCTGGTGATTGTATGTCTAAAGTCAAATTTCTCTCAGAAGTTTAGTCCTGTAGTTTTTAGTCGGTTTTTGTTGTGTAATAAAACGGACACTGGGTTAAGCCTAAATATTGTGCCACGTGTTGTCCTTTCCCACGATAAGTTCCGAGGTCGAAGAATCAGAGTAGAGTGAACAACAAACACCCTACAACATCATCATGCCAGGCCACATGGAGAACCGAGCCCTGGTGTCTGCCCTCAGGAGTGTTTACAGGCAGCGATGCACTCACCTCATCAGTGAGGAAGACAGCGTGTACGGCGCTATCCTTATCCTGGGCCTGGGGAAGTCTGACCTGCTCGTCCGCCATTACCCGGGCCCACCTCCCGCTGAGCCGAGTCCCAGGAACACACGGCAAGTCGCGCTTCTCACTGGCTTCCCACACGAACACTGCACCGGTTTGACTGACGAGGAGAACTCTCTTTCCATCCCTTGTCACAAACAGGAAGAGCCTAGATGCAGAGTCTGTGAGAGAGGGAGAGGGAGAGGGGGAGACACACAGGGGAGAGAACAAAAACAACTTCAGGGCGCAGAGTACAGCAATTAGATTTGATCAGGTAGCCAGTAGTTTGAATGCGTCAGCCCAGCAGCAATATTAACCCGTGGCCAAGGATCGTGTTGAGTGTCAGGGCCCGTCAGGGGATGGAGTATAAAAGCAGGGAAATCTTGCTACAGCTATACAGGGTATTAGTGAGGTCACACCCGGAATACTGCGTGCAGTTTTGGTTTCCATATTTATGAAAGGATATACTTGCTTTGGAGCTAGTTTAGAGAAGGTTCACTCGGTTGATTCCGGAGATGAGGGGGTTGACTTATGAGGAAAGGTTGAGGAGGTTGGGCCTCTACACATTGGAATTCAGAAGAATGAGAGGTGATCTTATTGAAACGTATAAAATTATGAGGGGGCTTGACAAGGTGGATGCAGAGAGGATGTTTCCACTGATGGGGGAGACTAGAACTAGGGGGCATAATCTTAGAATAAGGGGCCGCCCATTTAAAACTGAGATGAGGAGGAATTTCTCCTCTCAGAGGGTTGTAAATCTGTGGAATTTGCTGCCTCAGAGAGCTGTGGAAGCCGGGACATTGAATAAATTTAAGACCGAGATAGAGAGTTTCTTAACCCTGGGTGACAAGCCGTGAGAGCGAGGGCGAGTTCACACTTGGTTACAGTGGCCCCCCGCCACGGTTGAATATTATTCTCACAAAGAATGGACAGTGCAGTATTGGATCAGAGAGGGGCTTTATCCCTCTGAGCCGACCCTTCAGGCAATCCCCCAAACCCCCGGCAACCAACAGTCTCCCTTACCGCGGGCAGCCGCTACCACTGCACGCACGCCATCCGCCGCAGCTACGGTCTTCAAACAGTCTCCATCCTTCTTCCACAGGAAGAGTTCTCCTGTACTCAGCACTCCAGCCAGCCAGGCACCTGCACAAAGACAGAGCAGCAGTGAGAGAGTGCAGTCACAGCCCTTCACACACATCACAGGCAGTCCCTCGAAACAAGGATGACTTGCTCTACACCAAAAGGGATGGGTTCACAGATGTTTCAATGAAGGACCCGATATTCCAGTCCTGAACTCCAATTGAAGGGGGTGGATGATGTCTGTGCGTGGATTATTTTAACGTGTGGTGACCGTTGCACACCAACCACACGGGGCTTGACAGAACTTGGCCTTTACCCTTGGCAAGAGTTAACCAGGACGACTGGAGACCTGCTCTGCTGCACGGACTTAGTGCGCGCCCACATATCGCAGTGTGGGCTGAGCCCCGTGCTGCCCCTGGGCCCTCGCCTCTTCTGGGCCCTGTACCCTCATTCGCCGCATCTCTGCCACAATCTCTCGCCGCACCTCCGCCACGATCTCTCACCATATTTCAGCCACGATCTCTCGCCCCCGATCATTTGCCGGATTTCTGCCTCGATCTCTCGCTGCTTCTCCATCTCAAACATTCGGCGCACCCCCGCCACGATCTCTCGCTGCTCATCCGTTCCGACCTTCTCTGTACCTGGGCCCCGCCGATGTTCCTGCCCACGTTCCAAACGGCGACCTGGATTTTGATGACGTCACCCAGTCGCCCACCTCGAAGTCGTCGCACACAGCGCATGCATGCGCACACAACAGTGGACTAAGAATGTCTCAATTCAAGGCTCTGCTTGTCTACGTGGGTAAGGAAATGGGTCTTCTAATTTACTTGCCGAACTGGATGTATTCATTATTCGGCAAAATAATTAAGCAAGTGCTTGCTATGGTGACTGAAAGCTGACACGTGCCTCCTCTTTGGATGCTCATCGCCCCAACCCCCTTCTCAATCTTCCTCGCTGCCATGCTCCACCTCACAGTCAACAAGCTCCCCGCTGGAGTGAAACTAAACTACAGAACCAGTGGGAAGCTGTTCAACCTTCGCCGTCTCCAGGCCAGGTCCAAGACCACCCCGACCTCTGTCGTCGCGCTATAGTACGCGGATGACGCCTGCGTCTGCGCACATACAGAGGCTGAACTCCAGGACATAGTCGACATATTTACTGAGGCGTATGAAAGCATGGGCCTTATGCTAAACATCCGTAAGACAAAGGTCCTCCACCAGCCTGTCCTCGCTGCACAGCACTGCCTCCCAGTCATCAAGATCCACGGCTTGGCCCTGGATAACGTGGACTATTTCCCATACCTCGGGGTGCCTCTTATCAACAAGTGCAGACATAGGCAATGCGATTCAACACTGCCTCCAGTGCGCCAGTGCAGCCTTCGGCAGCCTGAGGAAAAGAGTGTTTGAAGACCAGGCCCTCAAATCATCCACCAAGCTCATGGTCTACAGGGCTAGTGATATCCGCCCTCTTGTATGGCTCAGAGACATGCACCATCTACTGTAGACATCTCAAGTCGCTAGAGAAATACCACCAACAATGTCTCTGCAAGATCCTACAAATCCCCTGGGAGGACAGACATACCAACATTAGCGTCCTCGACCAGGCCAACATCCCCAGCATTGAAGCACTGACCACACTCGATCAGCTCCGCTGGGCAGGCCACATTGTTCACATGCCAGACACGAGACTCCCAAAGCAAGCACTCTACTCGGAACTCCTTCACGGCAAATGAGCCAAAGGTGGGCAGAGAAAACGTTACACGGACACCCTCAAAGCCTCCCTAAGAAAGTGCAACATCCCCACTGACACCTGGGAGTCGCTGGCCAAAGACCGCCCTAAGTGGAGGGCGCTGAGCACCTCGCGTCTCATCGCCGAGAGCATGCAGAAACCAAGCGCAGGCAGCGGAAAGAGCGTGCGGTAAACCTGTCCCACCCTCCCCTTCCCTCAACGATAATCTGTCCCACCTGTGACAGGGATTGTGGCTCTCGCATCAGCCGCCTAAGGGTTCATATTATGAGTGGAAGCAAGTCTTCCTCGATTCCGAGGGACTGCCTATGATGATGAGGGGAAGGAAGTGGGTCTTCTAATTTACTTGTCGAACTGGATGCATATATTATTGGGCAAAATAATTTAGCAAGTGTTTGCTATGGTGACTGAAAGCTGACACGTGCCTCCTGTTTGGATGCTGTCTGCCAGAATTAAAACTAAACTCCTGTTCTACATGTTAAGTCGTGTGAAATGCATTATAATATAACTAGACCAGAGTGCCTTTATCAAATTCTTGGAGTGTGACTCAAAGTTGACAATTTTACTTAATCCGGAGAATTACATTTATAGTGCAACCTTTAATTCCAACACTTGATTGTACTTTCACTAGAATAGTGGCCAAGTTGACAATTTTACTTAATCCGGAGAATTACATTTATAGTGCAACCTTTAATTCCAACACTTGATTGTACTTTCACTAGAATAGTGGCCATGGGTATGTGTTCTGTCATGTTTATAAAATGATTGCAAAGGGGATGGAGTATAAAAGCAATAAAGTCTTGCTACAGTTGGACAGGGTATTGGTGAGGCCACACCTGGAATACTGCGTGCAGTTTGGGTTCCATATTTACGAAAGGATATACTTGCTTTGGAGGCAGTTCAGAGAAGATTCACTCGGTTGATTCCGGAGATGAGGGGGTTGACTCATGAGGAAAGGTGGAGGAGGTTGGGCCTCTACTCATTGGAACTCAGAAAAATGAGAGTTGATTTTATCGAAACGGATAAGATTATGAGGGGGCTTTACAAGGTGGATGCAGAGAGGATATTTCCACTGCTGGGGGTGACTGGAACTAGGGGGCATAATCTTAGAATAAGGGGCCGACCATTTAAAACTGAGATGAGGAGGAATTTCTTCTCTGAGGGTTGTAAATCTGTGGAATTCGCTGCCTCAGAGAGCTGTGGAAGCTGGGACATTGAATAAATTTAAGACAGAGATAGACAGTTTCTTAAACGATAAGAGAATAAGGGGTTATGGGAAGCAGGCAGGGAAGTGGAGCCGAGTCCTTGATCAGATCAGCCACGATCGTATTAAATGGTGGAGCAGGCTCGAGGGGCTGTATGGCCGACTCCTGCTCCTATTTCTTATGTTCTTATCTTCTTATTAACCTTTAATTCCAACACTTGATTGTACTTCCACTAGAATAGTGGCCATGGATATGTTTATAAAATGATACATAATTAATGGTAAAGAGTTTACTTTAAGTATTGAAACTGTGTGCTTTATCTAATAAAATTAGCAACAAGTTTCAATTGCTAGTTGTGTGTCCCAAAGGTTTGAAGGATCTGAGTGCCTCGTATCTCTCGGGATAAAGTTTCTCTCCTATTTCAGTTGTTGTAATATCTTGCGGACTGACTTTTGTTTGTGAATGGGGCCAGTAAGGGAAGTCTTGTTAGTTTCAGCTATTGGAACAAAACTTCAATTCCATTTTACAGCGGGTATAGTGCTAAAATTACACATTCTTTCTATTTTTGTAAAGTGTGTACAGAGTTGACTAGAGTAATTCAGGGCAGTGCTAACGTTACTATGGTGATTTGGAAGGGAGGTATTAAATAACCCAATTATGTCCCTATTGTCTGTTGTTATAGACACTTTGCTCACGGCTACAGCTCGAGCAGGGTTTATTCCCCAAATGCAACCCACCCTGCTCTACCTGGTGAAATGTGCTTTCTGTAATAATATACCAATCTCAATGTTTTGATATGACTGCTGGTCTCCCAGAATCCAAAATAAAGCAACAACAGTATAAAAGTAGATTTACAAGGGTGATACCAGAAATGCGAGGGTAAACATATCCGAAAAGAGTGAACAGGTTGGGTCCCTTTTCTCTTGAAAAAAGGCTGAGGGGTGACCTAATACAGGTCTTTAAAATGATGAAAGGTTTTGATAGAGTGGATACAGAGAGAATGCTTCCACTTGTGGGGAAGAGCAAAACTAGAGGCCATCAATATAAGATAGTCACCAAGAAATCAAATGGAGAATTCAAGAGAAACTTCTTTACCCCAAAGAGTTATGAGAATGTGGAACTCGCTATCACAGGGAGGGGTTGAAGTGAATAGTATCGATGCATTTAAGGGGAGGCTAGAGATCGGAGCAGGCCGGAGAGCGGAAGAAGCAGCATGGTGACATACCACTCCAGGGAGCAGCACGTGCTGGAACAGGAGAGCAACGGTAGTGAAGAGGGATGTCACTAAGGTCCAGGTCGGTGATTGAAGCGCGGGCAGATACAGCAGGAGCGGCGAGGTTGGGGCGAAGGAGCGGCGCGAGATTGTAGAGGGACGTGATCGGGGCCCACAAGAGGCGAGAGTTCAGGGCCCAGAAGAGCTGAGGGCCCCGGGGCAGCACGGGCCCAGCCCGCACTGCGATATGTGTGTGCACTAGGTCCGTGCAGCAGAGCAGGTCTCCAGTCGTCTTGGTTAATCCTTGCCACTGGACCAAGACCTAGCTCTGTCAAGTCCGTGTGGTGGCTGGTGTGCAACGGTCACCCCACGTTAAAAAAATCCACGCACAGGCATCTTCCACCCTTCAGGATGGAGTTCGGGATCTGGAATATTAGGTCCTTCATTGAAACACCTGTTAACTTTTTGACGTGGAAGCAAGTCATCCTCGATTCAAGGGACTGTCTATGATGATGATGAGCTAAGTATATGAGGGAGAAAGGAACAGAGGATTATACTGATAGATTTAGATGGGGAAAGACAGGAGGAGGCTCGAGTGGAGCATAAACGGTGCATGAAGCGGTTGGGTCGAATGGCCTGCTTCTGTGCCGTATATATCCGATGTAACACACAACACACGCGGGCACGCGCTATGTACACACGTGTGCGCACACAATGCCAAGTGCGCAGAAAAACAACATAGAAAACATAGAAACATAGAAAATAGGTGCAGGAGTAGGCCATTCAGCCCTTCGAGCCTGCACCGCCATTCAATAAGATCATGGCTGATCATTCACCTCAGTACCCCATTCTTGCTTTCTCTCCATACACCTCGATCCCTTTAGCCGTAAGGGCCATATCTAACTCCCTCTTGAATATATTAACTGGCATCAACAACTCTCTGCGGCAGGGAATTCCACAGGTTAACAACTCTCTGAGTGAAGAAGTTTCTCCTCATCTCAGTGCTAAAAGGCTTACCCCTTATCCTTAGGATATGTCCCCTGGTTCTGGACTTCCCCATCATCGGGAACATTCTTCCTGCATCTAACCTGTCCAGTCCCGTCAGTATTTTATGTTTCTATGAGATCCCCTCTCATTCTTACAAACTCCAGTGAATACAGGCCCAGTCGATCCAGTCTCTCCTCATATGTCAGTCCCGCCATCCTGGGAATCAGTCTGGTGAACCTTCACTGCACTCCCTCAATAGCAAGAACATCCTTCCTCAGATTAGGAGACCAAAACTGAACACAATATTCCAGGTGAGGCCTCACTAAGGCCCTGAACACTGCAGGAAGACATCCCTGCTCCTATACTCAAATCCCCTAGCTATGAAGGCCAACATGCCATTTGCCTTCTTCATTGCCCGCTGTACCTGCATGCCAACTTTCAATGACTGATGTACCATGACACCCATGTCTCGTTGCCCCTCCCCTTTTCCTAATCAGCCACCATTCAGATAGGTGATGCAATGGAGGTGCAAGTAGACAATCTTTGTGATGGAGAGGATATAGAGTCAGAAAATCAGTTCAGGGTCGAATAAGATGCCGAGATTGCAAACAGTCTGGTTCAGCCTGTGATGGGGAGGGGATGGAGTTGGTGGCAAAGATATGTGGTGAGGAGTGAAGATAATGGATTCGCTCTTTCTGATGTTGAGCTGGAGGAAATTGTGATTCATCTAAGACTACATGTCATGCTAGTAGCTTGACAACACAGAGGCAGTGGAGGGATAGAGAAAGATGGTGGAGAGATAGAGCTGGTTTTCATCAGTGTATCCCATGTCTTCAGATGTCTCTAAGGAGCAACATGTAGTTGAAGAAAGGGAGAGAAACATAGAAACATAGAAAATAGGTGCAGGAGTAGGCCATTCAGCCCTTCGAGCCTGCACCACCATTCAATAAAATCATGGCTGATCATTCCCTCAGTACCCCTTTCCTGCTTTCTCTCCATACCTCTTGATCCCTTTAGTCGAAAGGGCCATATCTAACTCCCTCTTGAATATATCCAATGAACTGACATCAACAACTCTCTGCGGCAGGGAATTCCACAGGTTAACAACTCTCTGGGTGAAGAAGTTTCTCCTAATCTCAGTCATAAATGGCCTACCCCTTATCCTAAGACTATGTCCCCTAGTTCTGGACTTCCCCAACATTGGGAACATTCTTCCCGCATCTAACTAGTCCAGTCCCGTCAGAATCTTATACGTTTCTATGAGATCCCCTCTCATCCTTCTAAACTCCAGTGAATAAAGGCCCAGTTGATCCAGTCTCTCGTCATATGACAGTCCAGCCATCCCTGGAATCAGTCTGGTAAACCTTCGCTGCACTCCCTTAATAGCAAGAATGTCCTTCCTCAGATTAGGAGACCAAAACTGAACACAATATATTCAGGTGAGGCCTCACTAAGGCCCTGTACAACTGCAGTAAGACCTCCCTGCTCCTATACTCAAATCCCCTAGCTATGAAGGCCAACATACCGTCTGCCTTCTTCAATGTCTGCAGTACCTGCATGCCAACTATGCTGGGGATGTTGGCCTGATCGAGGACGTTAATGTTGGTGCATCTGTCCTCCCAGGGGATTTGGAGGAGACATCGTTGGTGGTATTTCTCCAGCGACTTGAGGTGCCTACATACAGGAAGGTGGGTATTACTACAGCCCTGTAGACCATGAGCTTGGTGGCAGATTTGAGGGCCTGATCTTCGAACACTCTCTTCCTCAGGCGGCCGACCCGCTGACTTCCACATTTCACTGGGGCAGGTCCAGCAACGAGCGAGAAACCCCCTCGGGAGAGGTGAGTTGCCAATTGAAAGCATTTAAGAGATAGTTAACAGGAGTTTTAAACTTTCACTGTGGGTCGATGGGTTTCCTGGGCTTCCTGGACCTCACCAGTGAAAGCAAGACAATTGAAGGGGCTATAGAAATGACAGGTAAAAAGAGACCTCACACCTGCTTCATTGCCGAAGGGAAAGACTTTTGATCACAGCACTTGTTCTGAGGAATTTGCTTTCAGTACATTGATTTCTAAAACTTTGGAGGTGGTATCTATTAACTTGGGGGTGACTTTCACTGCATTGCAGGACACTTTCACTACTTTGGAGCTTTGTGCATATCATCTCCACTTTAAGTCTGTCATATATCAGATCAGCATGGTTGCTGCTAATGCTGTTTCACCTTGGACCTCAGATGAGGACCAAGATGAGCGCTGGCATCAGCAGCAGTGCATATTGTTGCCCGGGATGAACTCATCACAAGAACATGAGAACAAAAGAAATAGGAGCAGGAGACAAATGATGAGTTATGTGGGAGTATTTTGCTAACAGGAATTGAGGGAGGAATATCAGACTGACAGCACGAGGGGCTTTGCCTGAACCCAGAGTGCCTCGATTTAAGATCCCATCTAAAGGACAAGAAAGCACTCCCTCTGGGGCACCCGCCTAGGTTGTGTTCAAGGCCAGGAGCGAGGAGGCAACCCACCACCATTGGTACACACAAGGCAGGTGGGAGTGGAGCCTTGATCTGTGCCAAAAAGATCGGGCTGCCATGGTAACCAGGGACACAATGCGAGCTGAGGCTGCAAAGTGAAGCATACACCCAGCTCCCAACACATTAAAAGAATTGAAAAACACAGAGCAGCAACTTTCTCCAACCCCACCCGATTCTCCTGGTCCAGTTCCATTGTAGGTCCCCGGACCACCCCAGACACACACACACTCTCTCTCAGCTAGCCAAGCGTCCCTAAATGGCCAGAACTGGCGTAGGTGGCTGGTTACACCCCCTTTGGCTGAAAAAAAAACTGACCTAAAAAAATCCTAACTAACTGACCTAACACTGATGCAAACTGATTTGAAAAACCACAGTTTCCGCACTTAGGCCAAAATGAGCAGCCTGCTCTGAAAAAACAGCGCAAATCAGTGGGGAAAATTGAGCCCTAATAGATTGGGAGAAGGAGACACACATTCAGGGACCAGTTACAAGAGAAAACCGTTAGAGTCAGCGGCAAGTTACAGGGGAGAGTGACCCCCAGCACACAGGAAGCTGATAGCGTCTGTGCTCAGTTACAGGGGGGAGTGACTCCCAACACACAGGAAGCAGATAGAGACAGTGCTGAGATACAGGGAGCAGATAGAGACAGTGCTGAGTTACAGGGGAGAGTGACTCCAAGCACACAGGGAGCTGATAGAGACAGTGCTGAGATACAGGAGAGAGTGATTCCCAGCATACAGGGAGCAGATAGAGACAGTGCTGAGTTACAGGAGAGAGTGACTCCCAGCATACAGGGAGCAGATAAGAGACAGTGCTGAGATACAGGAGAGAGTGACTCCCAGCATACAGGGAGCTGATAGAGACAGTGCTGAGATACAGGGCAGAGTGACTCCCAGCGCACAGGAAGCTGATAGAGACAGAGCTGAGATACAGGGGACCCAGAATCCCAGTACACCAGTAGCTCGTGTCATTCACTGATCAGGATTGTGCAATGTGGAGGAACAAATACAAAGGGGCTCTGACTTTGAGCATCACAGGGGCCCATCACTGTCTCAAAAATACCATTGGCGGAGGTGGCAACAGTCAGCACATTCTTCAGGAGTGTCTGCAGCTTGGGGATCTTCCTCTGTGTCCTCCCTGTAGATAGAGTGAGCACACTCAATCGCTGATCATCACACAGCAGAATGGCCTCTTTCTCCTAAACAAAATACAACAACTGAGAGCAATGCAACAGTGAGGGACAGAGGCTCACCACCCCCTCCCCCTCCCCCAGGGTCCTGCCTCCCCATCCCTCTTGCCCGGGGGACCCGCCTCCCTCTCCCGCCTCTCCCTCCCCCTCGCCCGGGGGACCCACCTCCCCTTTCGGCCGCCTCCCACACCCCCTCCCTCTGGGGCCCGCTCCTTCTCTCTCTCCTGCGACAGTTGGAACTGGTGCTCTCCATTCTCCCGTCCTTATATATATCAGTAATTAACTTTTAGCATTGTTGTTGGCAATTTAAGTGCATCTAAGGGTTAAGACATGGCAGGAGAGCTCGGACACGTATTATGCTCCTTCTGTACTATGTGGGAAATCAGGGACGCCTCCAGTGTCCTGACAACTACGTGTGCGGGAAGTGTGTCTGCCTCCAGCTCCTGACGGACCGTGTTGCGGAGCTGGAGCTGCGGGTGGATTCACTCTGGAGCATGCACGATGCTGAGAATTACGTGAATAACATGTTTAATGAGTTGGTCTGACCGCAGGTAAAGGGTACACAGCCATATAGGGAATGGAAGACCAACAGGAAGAGCAGTGCAAGGAAGGTAGTGCAGGGGACCCCTGCGGTCATCCCCTTGCAAAACAGATACACAGCTTTGGGTACTGTTGAGGGGTTGAGGGGAATGACTCATCAGGGGAGAGCAGCAGCAGCCAAGTTCATGGCACCGTGGCTGGCTCTGCTGCACAGGAGGGCAGGAAAAAGAGTGGGAGAGCGATAGTGATAGGGGATTCAATTGCAAGGGGAATAGACAGGCATTTCTGCGGCCGCAACCGAGACTTCAGGATGGTATGTAGCCTCCTTGGAGCAAGGGTCAAGGATGTCTCAGAGCGGGTGCAGGACATTCTGAAAAGGGAGGGCGAACAGCCAGTTGTCGTGATGCATATAGGTACCAACGATATAGGTAAAAAATGGGATGAGGTCTTATGAGACGAATTTAGGGAGCTAGGAGTTAAATTAAAAAGTAGGACCTCAAAAATAGTAATCTCAGGATTGCTACCAGTGCCACGTGCTAGTCAGAGTAGGAATCACAGGATAGCTCAGATGAATACGTGGCTTGAGAAATGGTGCAGAAGGGAGGGATTCAAATTCCTGGGACATTGGAACCGGTTCTGGGTGAGGTGGGACCAGTACAAACCGGACGGTCTGCACCTGGGCAGGATCGGAACCAATGTCCTCGGGAGAGTGTTTTTCTAGTGCTGTTGGGGAGGAGTTAAACTAATATGGCAGGGTGATGGGAACCTATGCAGGGAGACAGAGAGAAATAGAAGGGGGGCAGGAGCAAAAGATAGAAAGGAGAATAGTAAAAGTGGAGGGCAGAGAAACCCAAGGCAAAAAGCAAAAAGTGCCACATTTCAGCAAGATTCAAAAGTGGCAAAGTGTGTTAAAAAGACAAGCCTGAAGGCTCTGTGCCTCAATGCGAAGAGTATTCGGAATAAGGTGGATGAATTAACTGCGCAGATAGCAGTTAACTGATACGACGTGATTGGCATCAGAGACATGGTTCCAGGGTGACCAAGGTTGGGAACTCAACATCCAGGGGTATTCAGCATTTAGGAAGGATAGACAGAAAGGAAAAGGAGGCGGGGTGGCGTTGCTGGTTAAAGAGGAAATCAATGCAATTGTAAGGAAGGACATTAGCCTGGATGATGTGGAATCGGTATGGGTGGAGCTGCGCAATTCCAAAGGGCAGAAAATGCTAGTGGGTGTTGTGTACAGGCCACCAAATAGTAGTAGTGAGGTTGGGGACAGCATCAAACAAGAAATAAGGGATGTGTGCAATAAAGGTACAACAGTAATCATGGGCGACTTTAATCGACATATATTTTGGGCTAACCTAACTGGTAGCAATGCGGTGGACGAGGATTTCCTGGAGTGTATTAGCGATGGTTTTCGCGACCAATGTCGAGGAACCAACCAGGGAGCTGGCCATCCTAGACTGGGTGATGTGTAATGAGAAGGGATTAATTGGCAATCTTGTTCTGCGAGACCCTTTGGGGAAAAGTGACCATAATATGGCAGAATTCCTTATTAAGATGGAGAGTGACAAAGTTAATTCGGAAACTAGGGTCCTTAACATAAGGAAAGGTAACTTCGATGGTATGAGGTGTGGATTGGCTAGAATAGACTGGCAAAGGATACTTAAAGGGTTGACGGTGGATAAGCAATGGCAAACATTTAAAGATCACATGGATGAACTTCAGCAGTTGTACATCTCTGTCTGGAATAAAAATAAAACTGGGAAGGTGGCTCAACCGTGGCTAACAAAGGAAATTAAGGATAGTGTTAAAACCAAGGAAGAGGCATATAAATTGGCTAGAAAAAGCAACAAACATAAGGACTGGGAGCAATTTAGAATTCAACAGAGGAGGACTAAGGGTTTAATTAAGAAGGAGAAAATAGAGTATGAGAGGAAGCTTGCAGGGAACATAAAAACTGACTGCAAAAGCTTCTATAAATATGTGAAGAGAAAAAGATTAGTAAAGACAAACGTAGGTCCCTTGCAGTCGGATTCAGGTGAATTTATAATGGGGAACAAAGAAATGGCAGACCAATTGAAGAAATACTTCGGTTCTGTCTTCACAAAGGAAGATACAAATAACCTTCCAAATGTACTAGGGGACATTGGGTCCAGTGAGAATGAGGAACTGAAGGATATCCTTATTAGGCGGGAAATAGTGTGCAGGAAAATGATGGGATTAAAGGCCGATAAATCCCTGGGTCCTGATAGTCTGCATCCCAGAGTACTTAAGGAATAGTGATGCATTGGTGATCATTTTCCAACAATCTATCGACTCTGGATCAATTCCTATGGACTGGAGGGTAGCTAATGTAACGCCACTTTTTAAAAAAGGAGGGAGAGAGAAAGCAGGTAATTATAGACCGGTTAGCCTGACATCAGTAGTGGGGAAAATGTTGGAATCAATCATTAAGGATGAAATAGCAGCCCATTTGGAAAGCAGTGACAGTGACAAGTCAGCATGGATTTATGAAAGGGAAATCATGCTTGACGAATTTTCTGGCATTTTTTGAGGATGTAACTAGTAGAGTGGACAAGGGAGAACCAGTGGATGTAGTGTATTTGGACTTTCAAAAGGCTTTAGAAAAGGTCCCACACAAGAGATTTGTGTACAAAATCAAAGCACATGGTATTGGGGATAATGGACTGACATGGATAGAGAACTGGTTGGCAGACAGGAAGCAGAGAGTCGGGATAAACGGGTCCTTTTCAGAATGGCAGGCAGTTACTAGTGGGGTGCCACAGGGCTCAGTGCTGGGACCCCAGCTATTTACAATATACATTAATGATTTGGATGAAGGAAGAGTGTAACATCTCCAAGTTTGCGGATGACACTAAACTGGGTGGCGGTGTGAGCTGTGAGGAGGATGCTAAGAGGCTGCACGGTGACTTGGACAGATTAGGTGAGTGGGCAAATACATGGCAGATGCAGTACAATGTGGATAAATGTGAGGTGATCCACTTTGGGGGCAAAAACATGAAGGCAGAATATTATCTGAATGGTGGTAGACTAGAAAAAGGGGAGGTGCAACGAGACCTGGGTGTCATGGTTCATCAGTCACTGAAAGTGGCAGACAGATATAGCAGACGGTAAAGAAGGCAAATGGTATATTGGCCTTCATAGCTAGGGGATTTGAGTATAGGAGCAGGGAGGTCTTACTGCAGTTGTACAGGGCCTTAGTGAGGCCTCACCTGGAATATTGTGTTCAGTTTTGGTCTCCTAGTCTGAGGAAGGACGTTCTTGCGATTGAGGGAGTGCAGCAAAGGTTCACCAGACTGATTCCATGGATGGCTGGACTGTCATATGAGGAGAGATTGGATCAACTGGGCCTTTATTCACTGGAGTTTAGAAGGATGAGAGGGGATCTCATCGAAACATTTCAGATTCTGACGGGACTGGACAGGTTAGATGCAGGAAGAATGTTCCCGATGTTGGGGAAGTCCAGAACCAGGGGACATAGTCTTAGGATAAGGGGTAAGCCATTTAGGACTGAGATGAGGAGAAACTTCTTCACCCAGAGAGTGGTGAACCTGTGGAATTCTCTACCACAGAAAGTTGTTGATGCCAGTTCATTGGATATATTCAAGAGGGAGTTAGATGTGTCCCATGATGGTTAAGGGGATCAAGGGATATGGAGAGAAAGCAGGAAGGGGTACTGAGGGAATGATCAGCCATGATCTTATTGAATGGCGGTGCAGGCCGAAGGGCCGAATTGCCTACTCCTGCACCTCTTTTCTATGTTTTGCTCGTCTCCCCATCGCCCTCGCCCGGGGGGGCCCACCTCTCGCTCCCCTCCCCGTCACCCAGGGGGCCCGCCTCCCCCTCCCCCTCCCCCGGGACCCGCCTCCCACTCCCCCTGGGGCCTCACTTTCCCTCACCTCGCCCGGGGGCCTCCCCCTCCCCTCCCCTCCCCCGGGGGGGCCTCCCCCTCCCGCTCCCCTCCCCCGGCGACACACCACCCGGCGTCATACAACGACACAAAGGGACAGAGTGCGAGAAAAACGGATATAGCAAGAAACAGATGGTGATGAAAAGACAGGAACAGAGACGGACAGGGAGCCAGAGACAGAGAGTGAGAGAGGGGCAGCGAGCACAGGAACCATTATATGAGCCGCCTGTTCACAGGGGGGAAGGTGCCTACCTGCCCAATCCAGTGGAGTCCAGGCCAAGGTTTCTTGTGCTTGATGCTGGTGGATAGCAGCACCTCCAGCGTAAGGTTCATGTTGTGAGAGGGAGGGAGGGCTCCGTCAGGCAGGGAGCGATAATCGCCAGGACCTGAAACAGCAAGGCCCACACCGTCACACAGCCTGCTGTGAGAAACCAATCCCGAACCAGTCCACCCATTCCCCACAACCTCAGGGTGCTCCCAGAGAGCGCTGTCCTCCCACTGGCTCTCGCACACTGGCAATGTGAGCCTCTATAAGGAGAGGCACAGCCTCGTGGCCGGGACAACAGCCTCGAACAGAGCCAAAGGACAGGATATTCGACCAGTAATCCAGAGAACGCAAGTTCAAATTCCACCATGACAAATTTGAATTGAGTTTTTCAAAATCTGGGGTTAAAAAAGCTGGGATCAGCAGGTGGTGATCATGGAACTACCGGATTACATAACAACATAAGATTTAGGAAAAGGAGTAGGCCATCAAGCCCCTCGAGCCTGCTCCACCATTCAAAAAGATCATGGCTGATCTGGCCGTGGACTCAGCTCCACTTACCCGCCCGCTCCCCGTAACCCTTAATTCCCTTATTGGTTAAAAATCTATCTATCTGTGACTGGAATACATTCAATGAGTTAGCCTCAACTGCTTCCCTGGGCAGAGAATTCCACAGATTCACAACCCTCTGGGAGAAGAAATTCCTTCTCAACTCGGTTTTAAATTGGCTCCCCCGTATTTTGAGGCTGTGCCCCCTAGTTCTCGTCTTCCCGACCAGTGGAAACAACCTCTCTGCCTCTATCTTGTCTATCCCTTTCATTATTTTAAATGTTTCTATAAGATCACCCCTCATCCTTCTGAACTCCAACGAGTAAAGACCCAGTCTACTCAATCTATCATCATAAGGTAACCCCCTCATCTCCGGAATCAGCCTAGTGAATCGTCTCTGTACCCCCTCCAAAGCCAGTATATCCTTCCTTAAGTAAGGTGACCAAAACTGCACGCAGTACTCCAGGTGCGGCCTCACCAATACCCTGTACAGTTGCAGAAGGACCTCCCTGCTTTTGTACTCCATCCCTCTCACAATGAAGGCCAACATTCCATTCGCCTTCCTGATTACCTGCTGCACCTGCAAACTAACTTTTTGGGATTCATGCACAAGGACCCCCAGGTCCCTCTGCACCGCAGCATGTTGTAATTTCTCCCCATTCAAATAATATTCCCTTTTACTGTTTTTTTCCCCAAGGTGGATGACCTCACATTTTCCGACATTGTATTCCATCTGCCAAACCTTAGCCCATTCGCTTAACCTATCTAAATCTCTTTGCAGCCTCTCTGGGTCCTCTACACAACCTGCTTTCCCACTAATCTTTGTCTCATCTGCAAATTTTGTAACACTACACTCTGTCCCCTCTTCCAGGTCATCTATGTATATTGTAAACAGTTGTGGTCCCAGCACCGATCCCTGTGGCACACCACTAACCACCGATTTCCAACCCAAAAAGGACCCATTTATCCCAACTCTCTGCTTTCTGTTAGCCAGCCAATTCTCTATCCATGCTAATACATTTCCTCTGACTCCGCGTACCTTTATCTTCTGCAGTAACCTTTTGTGTGGCACCTTATCAAATGCCTTTTGGAAATCTAAATACACCACATCCATCGGTACACCTCTATCCACCATGCTCATTATATCCTCAAAGAATTCCAGTAAATTAGTAAAACATGATTTCCCCTTCATGAATCCATGTTGCGTCTGCTTGATTGCACTATTCCTATCTCGATGTCCCGCTATTTCTTCCTTAATGATAGCTTCAAGAATTTTCCCCACTACAGATGTTAAACTAACTGGCCTATAGTTGCCTGCCTTTTGTCTGCCCCCTTTTTTTAAACAGAGGCGTTACATTAGCTGCTTTCCAATCCGCTGGTACCTCCCCAGAGTCCAGAGAATTTGGTAGATTATAACGAATGCATCTGCTATAACTTCCGCCATCTCTTTTAATACCCTGGGATGCATTTCATCAGGACCAGGGGACTTGTCTACCTTGAGTCCCATGAGCCTGTCCAGCACTACCTCCCTCGTGATAGTGATTGTCTCAAGGTCCTCCCTTCCCACATTCCTGTGACCAGCAATTTTTGGCATGGTTTTTGTGTCTTCCACTGTGAAGACCGAAGCAAAATTATTGTTTAAGGTCTCAGCCATTTCCACATTTCCCATTATTAAATCCCCCTCCTCATCTTCTAAGGGACCAACATTTACTTTAGTCACTCTCTTCCGTTTTATGTATCGGTAAAAGCTTTTACTATCTGTTTTTATGTTTTGCGCAAGTTTACTTTCGTAATCTATCTTTCCTTTCTTAGTCATTCTTTGCTGTCGTTTAAAATTTTCCCAATCTTCTAGTTTCCCACTAACCTTGGCCACCTTATATGCATTGTTTTTTAATTTGATACTCTCCTTTATTTCCTTGGTTATCCACGGCTGGTTATCCCTTCTCTTACCGCCCTTCTTTTTCACTGGAATATATTATTGATGAGCACTGTGAAAGAGCTCCTTAAAAGTCCTCCACTGTTCCTCAATTGTGCCACCGTTTACTCTGTGTTCCCAGTCTACTTTAGCCAACTCTGCCCTCATCCCACTGTAGTCCCCTTTGTTTAAGCATAGTACGCATTGTCAAAAACCCAACTGGTTCACTCATGTCCTTCAGGGCTGTAGTAATACCCACCCTCCTGTATGGCTGAGACATGGACACCTCAAGTCATCGAAAATAGGTGCAGGAGTAGGCCATTCGGCCCTTCGAGTCTGCACCGCCATTCAATAAGATCATGGCTGATCATTCCCTCAGTACCCCTTTCCTGCTTTCTCTCCATACCCCTTGATCCCTTAAGCCGTAAGGGCCATATCGAACTCCCTTTTGAATATATCTAATTAACTGGCATCAACAACTCTCTGCGGTAGGGAATGCCACAGGTTAACAACTCTCAGTGAAGAAGTTTCTCCTCATCTCAGTCCTAAATGGCTTACCCCTTATCCTTAGACTGTGTCCCCTGGTTCTGGACTTCCCCAACATCGGGAACATTCTTCCTGCATCTAACCTGTCCAGTCCCGTCAGAATGTTATATATTTCTATGAGATCCCCTCTCATTCTTCTAAACTCCAGTGTATAAAGCCCCAGTCGATCCAGTCTCTCCTCATATGTCAGTCCAGCCATCCCGGGAATCAGTCTGGTGCACCTTCGCTGCATTCCCTCAATAGCAAGAATGTCCTTCCTCAGATTAGGAGACCAAAACTGAACACAATATTCCAGGTGAGGCCTCACCAAGGCCCTGTACAACTGCAGTAGGACCTCACTGCTCTTATACTCAAATCCCCTAGCTATGAAGGCCAACATACCGTTTGCCTTCTTCACCACCTGCTGTACCTGCATGCCAACTTTCAATAACTGATGTACCACGACACCCAGGTCTCGTTGCACCTCCCCTTTTCCTAATCTGCCGCCATTCAGATAATATTCCGCCTTCGTGTTTTTTGCCACCAAAATGGATAACCTCACATTTATCCACATTATACTGCATCTGCCATGCATTTGCCCACTCACCGAACCTGTCCAGGTCACCCGGCAGCCTCTTAGCATCCTCCTCACAGCTCATACCGCCACCCAGCTTCGTGTCATCTGCAAACTTGGAGATATTACACTCAATTCCTTCATCCAAATCATTAATGTATATTGTAAAGGGCTGAGGTCCCATCACTGAGCCCTGCGACATCCCACTAGTCACTGCCTGCCATTCTGAAAAGGACTCGTTTATCCCGACTCTCTGCTTCCTGTCTGCCAACCAGTTCTCCATCCACGTCAGTACATTACCCCCAATACCATGTGCTTTAATTTTGCACACCCAATCTCTTGTGTGGGACCTTGTCAAAAGCCTTTTGAAAGTCCAAATACACCACATCCATTAGTTCTCCCTTGTCCACTCTACCAGTTACATCCTCAAAAAATTCCAGATTTGGCAAGCAGGAATTCCCTTTCATAAATCCATGCTGACTTGGACCGATCCTGTCACTACTTTCCAAATGTGCTGCTATTTCATCTTTAATAATTGATTTCAACATTTTCCCCACTACTGATGTCAGGCGAACCTGTCTATAATTCCCCGTTTTCTCTCTCCCTCCTTTTTAAAAAAGTGGTGTTACATTAGCTACCCTCCAGTCCATCGGAACCGATCCAGAGTCGATAGACTGTTGGAAAATTATCACCAATGCATCCACTATTTCTAGGGCTACTTCTTTAAGTACTCTGGGATGCAGACTATCAGGCCCTGGGGATTTATCAGCCTTCAATCCCATCAATTTCCCGCCGAATAATGATTTCCTTCAGAATGGCAGGCAGTGACTAGTGGGGTGCCGCAAGGTTCTGTGCTGGGGCCCCAGCTGTTTACATTGTACATTAATGATTTAGACGAGGGGATTAAATGCAGTATCTCCAAATTTGCGGATGACACTAAGTTGGGTGGCAGTGTGAGCTGCGAGGACGATGCTATTAGGCTACAGAGCGACTTGGATAGGTTAGGTGAGTGGGCAAATGCATGGCAGATGAAGTATAATGTGGATAAATGTGAGGTTATCCACTTTGGTGGTAAAAACAGAGAGACAGACTATTATCTGAATGGTAACAGATTAGGAAAAGGGGAGGTGTAACGAGACCTGGGTGTCATGGTACATCAGTCATTGAAGGTTAGCATGCAGGTACAGCAGGCGGTTAAGAAAGCAAATGGCATGTTGGCCTTCATAGCGAGGGGATTTGAATACAGGGGCAGGGAGGTGTTGCTACAGTTGTACAGGGCCTTGGTGAGGCCACACCTGGAGTATTGTGTACAGTTTTGGTCTCCTAACTTGAGGAAGGACATTCTTGCTATTGAGGGAGTGCAGCGAAGATTCACCAGACTGATTCCCGGGATGGCGGGACTGACCTATCAAGAAAGACTGGATCAACTGGGCTTGTATTCACTGGAGTTCAGAAGAATGAGAGGGGACCTCATAGAAACGTTTAAAATTCTGACGGGTTTAGACAGGTTAGATGCAGGAAGAATGTTCCCAATGTTGGGGAAGTCCAGAACCAGGGGTCACAGTCTAAGGATAAGGGGTAAGCCATTTAGGACCGAGATGAGGAGAAACTTCTTCACCCAGAGAGTGGTGAACCTGTGGAATTCTCTACCACAGAAAGTAGTTGAGGCCAATTCACTAAATATATTCAAAAGGGAGTTAGATGAAGTCCTTACTACTCGGGGGATCAAGGGGTATGGCGAGAAAGCAGGAATGGGGTACTGAAGTTTCATGTTCAGCCATGAACTCAATGAATGGCGGTGCAGGCTAGAAGGGCTGAATGGCCTACTCCTGCACCTATTTTCTATGTTTCTATGTTCCTCCTTACCACTAGACTCTCGGTCCCCTTGTATTTCTGGAAGGTTCGTCATGTCTTCCTTCGTGAAGACAGAACCAAACTATTTGCTTAACCGGTCTGCCATTTCTTTGTTCCCCATTATAAATTTCCCTGAATCTTAGTGCAAGGGACCTACGTTTGTTTTCACTAATCTTTTTCTCTTCACATATCTATAGAAGCTTTGGCAGTCAGTTTTTATGTTGCCAGCAAGCTTCCTCTCATACTCTATTTTCCCCCTCCTAATAAAACCCTTTGTCCTCCTCTGCTGTATTACAAATTTCTCCCAGTCCTCAGGTTTGCTGCTTTTTCTGGCCAATTTATATGCCTCTTCCTTGGATTTAACACTATCTTTAATTTCCCTTGTTAGCCACGGTTGAGCCACCTTCCACGTATTATTTTTACTCCAGACAAGGATGTATAATTGTTGAAGTTCATCCATGTGATCTTTAAAAGTCGCTGGAGAAATACCACCAATGATGTCTCCGCAAGACCCTGCAAATCCCCTGGGAGGACAGACGCACCAACGTTAGCGTCCTCGACCAGGCCAACATCCCCAGCATTGAAGCACTGACCACACTTGATCAGCTCCGCTGGGCAGGCCACATTGTTCGCATGCCTGACACGAGACTCCCAAAGCAAGTGCTCTACTCGGAACTCCTTCATGGCAAACGAGCCAAAGGTGCGTAGAGGAAACGTAACAAGGACACCCTCAAAGCCTCATCCCCACCGACACCTGGCCAAAAACCACCCCAAGTGGAGGAAGTGCATCCGGGAGAGCGCTGAACACCTCGAGTCTCATCGCCGAGAGCTTGCAGAAACCAAGCGCAGGCAGCAGAAGGAGCTTGCGGCAAACCAGTCCCACTCACCCCTTCCCTCAACGACTATCTGTCCCACCTGTGACAGGGACTGTGGCTCTCGTATTGGACTGTTCAGCCACCTAAGCCACATTTTAAAAGTGGAAGCAAGTCTTCCTCGATTCCGAGGGACTGCCTATGATGATGATCAGGGAAGGTAACCTGCCGTCCTTACCCACTCTGGGCCTATATGTGACTCCAGTCCCACACCAATGTGGTTGATTCTTAACTCCCCTTTGAAATGGCCGAGAAAGCCACTCATTTACACAGGATATACGGCATAGAGACAGGCCATTCGGCCCAACCAGTCCATGCCAGCATTTATGCTCCACTCGAACCTCCTCCCATCTTTCCTCATTTAAATCTATCAGCATAACCCTGTATTCCCGTCTCCCCCACATGCTTGTCTAGCCTCCCCTTGAATGCATCGATACTATTCACTTCAACCACTCCCTGTGGTAGCGAGTTCCACATTCTCACCACTCTCTGGGTAAAGAAGTTTCTCCTCAATTCCCCACTGGATTTACTGGTTACTCCCCAACACGTGGAACCACCTTCTCCACATCTACCCTAGAAACCATTTCATAATTTGAATGGTCTCTATTAGGTCACCCCTCAGTCTTCTCGTTTCTTTTCCTGAGAAATGAGCCCTGGCCTGCTCAATCTTTCCTGATAGATATAATCACACACGGGGGGGAAGGCAGACACTGGTGGGAGGGGGAAGACGGAGGCTAGGGGGTGGGGGGAAGACGGGGGCTAGGGGGTGGGGGGAAGACGGGGCTAGGGGGTAGGGGGGAAGACGGGCGCTAAGGGGGGAGGAAGAGGAGGGAGGGGGGAGGAAGAGGAGGGTGGGGGGAGGAAGAGGAGGGTGGGGGGAGGAAGAGGAGGGTGGGGGGAGCAAGAGGAGGGTGGGGGGAGGAAGAGGAGGGTGGGGGGAGGAAGAGGAGGGTGGGGGGAGGAAGAGGAGGGTGGGGGGAGGAAGAGGAGGGTGGGGGGAGGAAGAGGAGGGTGGGGGGAGGAAGAGGAGGGTGGGGGGAGGAAGAGGAGGGTGGGGGGAGGAAGAGGAGGGTGGGGGGAGGAAGAGGAGGGTGGGGGGAGGAAGAGGAGGGTGGGGGGAGGAAGAGGAGGGTGGAGGAGGAAAAGGGGGGGAGGAGGAGACACGGCGGGGGGGAGGAGGAGACACGGGGGGGGAGGAGGAGACACGGGGGGGGAGGAGGAGACACGGGGGGGGAGGAGGAGGAGACACGGGGGGGGGGGGGAGGAGGAGACACGGGGGGGGGGAGGAGGAGACACGGGGGGGGGGGAGGAGACACGGGGGGGGGGAGGAGACACGGGGGGGGAGGAGGAGGAGACACGGGGGGGGGAGGAGGAGACACGGGGGGGGGAGGAGGAGGAGACACGGGGGGGGGAGGAGGAGACACGGGGGGGGGGGGGAGGAGGAGACACGGGGGGGGGGGAGGAGGAGACACGGGGGGGGAGGAGGAGACACGGGGGGGGGGGAGGAGGAGACACGGGGGGGGGAGGAGGAGACACGGGGGGGGGAGGAGGAGACACGGAGGGGGGGGGGAGGAGGAGACACGGGGGGGGAGGAGGAGACACGGGGGGGGGGGAGGAGGAGACACGGGGGGGGAGGAGGAGACACGGGGGGGGGGAGGAGACACGGGGGGGGGGAGGAGGAGACACGGGGGGGGGAGGAGGAGACACGGGGGGGGAGGAGGAGACACGGGGGGGGGGAGGAGGAGACACGGGGGGGGGGGAGGAGACACGGGGGGGGGGAGGAGGAGACACGGGGGGGGGAGGAGGAGACACAGGGGGGGGGGAGGAGACACGGGGGGGGGGGGGAGGAGGAGACACAGGGGGGGGAGGAGACACGGGGGGGGAGGAGGAGACACGGGGGGGGGGGAGGAGGAGACACAGGGGGGGGGGAGGAGACACGGGGGGAGGAGGAGACACGGGGGGGGGGAGGAGACACGGGGGGGGGGGGGGGAGAGACACACGGGGGGGGGAGGAGGAGACACAGTGGGGGGGAGGAGGAGACACGGGGGGGGGAGGAGGAGACACGGGGGGGGAGGAGGAGACACGGGGGGGGAGGAGACACGGGGGGAGGAGGAGGAGACACGGGGGGGGGAGGAGGAGACACGGGGGGGGGAGGAGGAGACACAGGGGGGGGAGGAGGAGACACGGGGGGGGGGAGGAGGAGACACGGGGGGGGGAGGAGGAGACACGGGGGGGGAGGAGGAGACACGGGGGGGGGGGAGGAGGAGACACGGGGGGGGGGGAAGAGACACGGGGGAGGGGGAGGAGACACGGGGGAGGGGGAAGAGACACGGGGGAGGGGGACACACGGGGGGGGACACACGGGGGGGGAGGGGGACACACGGGGGGGGACACACGGGGGAGGGGGAGGAGACACGGGGAGGGGGAAGAGACACGGGGGAGGGGGAAGAGACACGGGGGAGGGGGAGACACGGGGGGGGGGAGGAGGACACACGGGGGGGGAGGGGGACACACGGGGGGGGAGGGGGACACACGGGGGGGAGGGGGACACACGGGGGGGGAGGGGGACACACGGGGGGGGGAGGGGGACACACGGGGGGGGAGGGGGACACACGGGGGGGAGGGAGACACACGGGGGCACGGGGAGGGGGACACACGGGGGGGGAGGGGGACACACGGGGGGGGAGGGGACACGGGGGGGAGGGGGACACACGGGGGGGAGGGGGACACACGGGGGGGGGGAGGGGGGACACACGGGGGGGGAGGGGGACACACGGGGGGGGAGGGGGACACACGGGGGGGAGGGGACACACGGGGGGGAGGGGGACACACGGGGGGGAGGGGGACACACGGGGGGGGGAGGGGGACACACAGGGGGGGAGGGGGACACACGGGGGGGGAGGGGGACACACGGGGGGGGAGGGGACACACGGGGGGGGAGGGGGACACACGGGGGGGGAGGGGGACACACGGGGGGGAGGGGGACACACGGGGGGGGAGGGGACACACGAGGGGGGGGGAGGAGGACACACGAGGGGGGGGAGGGGACACACGGGGGGGGGAGGGGGACACACGGGGGGGGGAGGGGGACACGGGGGGGGAGGGGGACACACGGGGGGGGAGGGGGACACACGGGGGGGGAGGGGGACACACAGGGGGGGGAGGGGGACACACAGGGGGGGGAGGGGGACACACGGGGGGGGGAGGGGGACACACGGGGGGGAGGGGGACACACGGGGGGGGGAGGGGGACACACGGGGGGGGGAGGGGGACACACAGGGGGGGGAGGGGGACACACAGGGGGGGGAGGGGGACACACGGGGGGGGAGGGGGACACACGGGGGGGGAGGGGGACACACAGGGGGGGGAGGGGGACACACGGGGGGGGAGGGGGACACACGGGGGGGGGAGGGGGACACACGGGGGGGGAGGGGGACACACGGGGGGGGGAGGGGGACACACGGGGGGGGCGGGGG